>NW_027332425.1:1421494-1636037 GCF_000442705.2 Elaeis guineensis
CATGTCAGGAACAGGAGGAGAACCTCATCCTGACATGAGCAAAGTCAAAGGCCGGTTCTTTTAGACCGGATGGGGGAGAGGCCTTACAACGCCCTAATGTGCCCCACAGCCATGTCAGGAACAGGAGGAGAACCTCATCCTGACATGAGCAAAGTCAAAGGCCCGGTTCTTTTAGACCGGATGGGGGGAGAGGCCTTACAACGCCCTAATTGCCCCCACAGCCATGTCAGGAACAGGAGGAGAACCTCTCCTGACATGAGCAAAGTCAAAGGCCCGTTCTTTTAGACCGGATGGGGGAGAGGCCTTACAATGCCCTAATGTGCCCCACAGCCATGTCAGGAACAGAGGAGAACCTCGTCCTGACATGAGCAAAGTCAAAGGCCCGGTTCTTTTAGACGGATGGGGAGAGGGCTTACATACCCTAATGTGCCCCACAGCCATGTCAGAACAGGAGGAGAACCTCATCCTGACATGAGCAAAGTCAAAGGCCCGGTTCTTTTAGACCGGATGGGGGGAGAGGCCTTACAACGCCCTAATGTGCCCCCACAGCCATGTCAGGAACAGGAGGAGAACCTCGTCCTGACAATGAGCAAAGTCGAAGAGGCCCCGGTTCTTTTACACTAGATGGGGGGAGAGGCCTTACAGTGCCCTAATGCGCCCCCACAGCCAGGCTGGTAACGAGGGGAGAACCTCACACCGGCTCGAGCAAATGGAAGGCCCGGACTCCTACGGGAGCCAGATTCCGTTCACGATGCAAAGGAAGACTTCACTCGGACTCCTATGGGAGCCGGGTTCCGCCCGCAAGGAAGACTTCACCCGGACTCCTATGGGAGCCGGGTTCCATCCACGAGGAAGACTTCACCCGGACTCCTACGGGAGCTGGGTTCCGCCTGCGAGAAAGACTTCACCCGGACTCCTACGGGAGCCGGGTTCCGCCCGCGGGAAGACTTCACCCAGACTCCTACGGGAGCTGGGTTCCGCCGCGAGGAAGACTTCACTCGGACTCCTACGGGAGCTGGGTTCCGCCCGCGAGGAAGACTTCACCCGAACTCCTACGGGAGCCGGGTTCCGCCCGTGAGGAAGACTTCACCCGGACTCCTACGGGAGCCGGGTTCCACCCGCGAGAAAGACTTCACCCGGACTCCTACGGGAGCCTGGGTTCCGCTCGCGAGGAAGACTTCACCCGGACTCCTACGGGAGTCGGGTTCCGCCCGCAAGGAAGACTTCACCTGGACTCCTACGGGAGCCGGGTTTCGCCCGTAAGGAGGACTTCACCCGGACTCCTACGGGAGCCAGGTTCCGCCTGCAAGGAAGACTTCACCCGGACTCCTACGGGAGCCGGGTTCCGCCTACAAGGAAGACTTCAGCCGGACTCCTATGAGAGTCGGGCTCCATCCATGACTTCTACAGCAAGGGTTAATGGTGGCGAAACCTGGCCGGCTAACAAGATCAGATGAAAGAAAAAAGCCCGCTCCCAACGATGTCAACATCAGGCAAGACAGATGGCAAGAAAGGTTCGGCAGACAGCGATATTAGTGCAGCGCGCGGACGAGGTAACACAAAATGCTCTTTTTATTCCATTTCTGATATACACACTACAAAGCCAGGAAGGCCAAGGAAAGGAGGGCAAAACGACAAAAAGGAAGTAACTACATGATAAGACAGAAAGGCAAAAGAGCCCTAAGGAGGCTTTGCTCCCTCCGACCTAGAGTTATCTATTCCGTCCCTCAACCAGGACTGCCTCAGATTCTCTATTTCTCCTTCTAGCTCTTCCCTCTTCCGCAGCACGTCCTGGAGCGCCCGACGAAGTTGCTGGCTCTCAGCCTCCGCTTCCTGACGCCTCTTCCTCAAAACTTCGGACTCGCCTCTGCGTCTGCGACGGCCCGCCGCTCAAGTGCCAGTTGGATCTTCACTTATTGCAGCTCGGCTGTCTTCTCCCCGAGGGAGACAGAAATCCCTTCAACAGTGCCTCTCAGGGCTTGGAGCTCTTCAGAATCTTGGGCGGAAGTAAGCTGCGCCCTGTTAGTCCAGCTGCCTCTGGAGACGAACGACTTCGTCGGCCGCCGTTCGAATCTCCCTTTATACTCTTCCACCTGCCGGCGCCAGCTGGCCCGCTGCACGTCGTGGCTCATCTCGGGTCTTGGAGCTGCTTCTGAAGGTCGGAGACCTTCTGCGACCACTTCTGTTCATCATCGACCCGGGCCAAGAGCCGGGATGAATTTCCTTCCAGCTGGCCGATCTTCCTCTTCGCAGCTGACAGTTCCACCTTAAGGGCGCTGATCCTGGCTTCTTGAGCCCAAATACGGTCGCTGGTGCTCTTCTTGCACTCCTCGAGTTCTTTGCGAAGTTCACCTTCCTCCGGCTGTAATCCATGATCGCCTTCACATGGAGACTCCGAAAGTGGGCGGCCTCAGCGGCGGCTTCAGAATGGCCTTCTCTCGATTTGCGGAGTTCGCCTTCCGTCTTCTTCAACTTCTTCGTCAGGTGAAGGACCTCCTTTTTCAACCGCTGGATTGTCGATTTCAGCGGGACCCCCAGGGGCAAGGGGAGTGCTTCTGCAGGGCACTGCCATCGGAAGGCAAAAGCATCAGGGAACGACTCATTGCAAGGAGAAAAGCAGAAAGAAGGAGGAGGGGGAAGGAGAAGCCACCCACAACAAGAAATTCGACTTTATTGATTGAATAATTGTGAAGACAAACAGAAAGGAAATATTGCGACAAAATAAGGGCACAAGATCAGAGGTCTCAGACCTCAGGGGCGGGAGGTGGAGAACCCGACGCGGGGGGTGCGACCGCAGTGGCGGCAGACGAGGGGCCGGCCTCATCTTCGGACTCCTCAAGGAAGCCGAGGTCGAGCTCGGGGAATTTGCTGGCCACCTTCTCTTGGCAGAGCTCGAACCCCTTGGTGAACGCCTCCTGGCGAACTGGACATTCAGGTCCCTCATCTCCGTGGAGGCCTTGAATTCCTCCACCGCAAGGGCCCTGGCCTCCGAGACCAGGACCGGAGTTTGCTCGACCAAATGGGCGACCTCGGCCTCCGCCTTCCTCGCCGACTCCTCCAAGATCTGCCTCTCCTCCTCCCGGGCTTGCTTCTCTCTTTCCAGGGCCTCCTGGAGGGCGGCTACTTCAGCCGACTTCGCTTGGAGGCGGGCAACCACGGCTTGGCAGCGTTCCTCCGCCTGGAGGATGTCCCTCCTCATGCGGCTCACCGCCTCGATGTAAGCGAAGAGCTGGTGCCCAATCTGCAAGGACGGATAGAGAATTACGACAGAGGCGAGTGACCGTGTAAATAAAGATCCGTTTACCTCGAGGAAGGACCCCAAAGAGTCCCAAGCCCGCTGCTCAGGATCGGCGCGGTCGATCCTCCCCACGACGTCGGACAGGATGCAGCCGTCGATCAACCGCCTGATCAAGTCCCTATCGTTGAAGGGATTCTCCGATCCCTCCTCGGAGCAGACGGACTCGTCTACAGCAGCTCGGTGGCTACTCGCCCTGCGAGCCACCGATTTCCTCCTCCTCCCGCGGCGGGCGCCTCCGTGGAGCGAACCCCCGAGCGGGGGCCCAGTCGGCGGGCTCCTCGAGGAGGCCCGGGGAGCCACTGGCTCGGCATCTGAGGGAATGTCGATGGCCGGGGCCGCCTGGACGGGCGCAGCCAAGCTCGTCTCCTCCGCCCTGGCCCTCTTCGCCGATCGGAGGCCGCCGCGCCCTTTCTCTTCTGAGCTCTCATGCCCCTGGCGAGCATCCGCGTCGCTTCGGCGTCCATTCCTAAAAAAAAAAAAAAAAAAAAAAAAAAAAGAAAGAGAAAGAAAGAAAGAAGAAAAAGGGGAAAAAGAAGCAACACCGATCAATCAAGAGTCAAAAAAAAAAAAAAAAAAAGAGAGAAAGAAAGAAAAAGAAGAGAGGGGGAAGGAAAAAGAGGTAAAGAGAAGAAGAGGAGAAAGGCAAGAAAAGAAAAGATAAGATGAATACTCGCTGGATCCTGAGGGCTCAGGCCGATGTTGAAAAGAAGCTGCTCCCTCAGAAGATTAGGAAGGGAAGGAGCGGGATAAGTTAGAAGCTTCTGGGCGGCCTGGAGGTCGTCCTCCCCCAGGCTGGGAGCCCGCGGACAGAATCCCTCAGAGAGCCCCAAGGGGGCAGGCCCAGTTCAGGTCGGGCAGTGGACGAAGAGGTATTTCCCTTCCAATTGTGAATCGAAGAAGGGGCGCCTTTCAGCAACCCCTTCTTACCGAACTGGAGGGAGAAGTACCACCAGTCCTTCGCCGAAGGATGGCGTTTGAAGGTATAAAAATGCCTAAACAAGGAGAGAGACGGCTGAACCTCGACTACGTGGCAGAGGGAGAGAAACCCTATCAAAAACCTAAAGGAATTCGGGGCCACGGAAGCGAGGGAGATGTCCAAGAAGCGGAAGAGGGCAGCGACAAAGGAAGGAAGCGGAAGCCGGAGTCCGGCACGGAATGCTTCCTGATACAAACAAAAGCGACCGGGAGGGGGAGTGCTGGCCCGGTCAGAGGGGCCAGGAAGCTCCAGGTCGTACTCCGGAGGAACCCCATATTGAACCCATATCAGAAGGAGTTCCTCCGAAGTCGAGGAACATGGAATAACGCCCGGTGCGAAAATCGGGCGAAGCCCAGCCCCAGACGCGGGTTCGTCCACAGAGACAGGGACCTGGGGGTTTGAAGCAGAAGAACTCTCGAACTGCTGGGAGCAGAAGAGCCAGAGGACATTTTGAGTAGTTTCGAAGGGGGGATCTAAAGACCCTAAAAAGACGGACCGAAAGGGGAACGAGAGGCCGAAGACTAACTCGGAGGGATGCACAAAAGTAATGACGAGAAAAGAAGCCCCTAGGCGGTGAGAGGAAGGTTGGCACTAACCTATATTACTCTGAGGGACCTGAGGGACGGAAAACGGGAGGCGCCTACGGCTCGAGAAGACGCTCACTGAAGCAGGGCTCTCGAAGAGAAGACAGACACTAGCGAGAACTCAGGAATGGAGTAGGATGCCTAAAGGTGGGAGGACGGGTTTAAATAGACCCTGGGATCCGGCGCCATAATGATCGCGAATCCCCCAGGCCAGTCCGCATCCGACACGTGTCCCACTCCCCCTGACAGACGGCTAAAAGCGGCTGACGGTTGGCAGGATCATAATTGCACCGTACCTAGGCCAGTGTACCTACAGGAATTTTGAAGTGTCCCCTCGTACCGCTCCAATTCGAAAAGACTCCGGCACGCGCACATTTAATGCCAAAATATCTGGAGGCGGCAGTGCGCAGGATTCGAAGGGACATTTCGGCTGTGCCCATCTCTCTCTCTTGTACTTCCTTCATTTGAAATTCAAACTCGAAAGTAGGGGGACTGGTGTTGGGTATAAAATGCCCACAGCCGAAGTCCTCAGTGGAATCGACTACACGACAACTTCGCCTGGGCTCCTAGGGAGCCGGGCTCCGTCATCAAGAACTCCAACAACTTCAGCCGCAAGCAGACTCCGCCCGGACTCCTACGGGAGCCGAGCTCCACCGCCGACATCGACTACAGGACAGCTCCACCCGGACTCCTACGGGAGCCGGGCTCCGTCCTCAGCGTCAACTGCTGGTAAGCCCCGTCCGGACTCCTACGGGAGCCGGACTTTGCCTTTAACCTTGACTGCAGGAAAACTTCGCCCAGACTCCTACGGGAGCCGAGCTTCGTCCTCGACTCCAAAGGCTGCGAAGCTGACTCCGCCCGGACTCCTACGGGAGCCGGGCTCCACCGCGACATCGACTACAGGACAGCTCCGCCCGGACTCCTACGGGAGCCGGGCTCCGTCCTCACATCAACCGCTGGTAGGCCTCGTCCGGACTCCTACGGGAGCCGGACCTTCCCTCTGACTTTAATTGCAGGGAGACTTCGCCCGGACTCTTATGGGAGCCGGGCTTCATCCTCGAAGCCAACAACTTCAGCCGCAAGTAGACTCGCCCGGACTCCTGCGGGAGCCGAGCTCCGCCGCTGACATCGACTACAGGACAGCTCCACCCGAACTCCTACGGGAGTCGGGCTCCATCCTCAGCGTCAACTGTTGGTAAGCCCCATCCGGACTCCTACGGGAGCCGGACCTCCCTTTAACCTTGATTGCAGGAAGACTTCATCCAAACTCCTGCGAGAGCCGGGCCCCGTCCTCGATTCCAACGGCTGCAGACAGTCTTCGTCCGGATCTCTACGGTGGCCGACTCTGATCACTGCCGAACTTCAGCCGACAGATCAGCACTCCCAGGCCACAATCGCGGCCACGATTCTGCTACATTTCCTGCGGCGGATTCCGTGCAGCTCCACACTCCCTGACAGGCCGCAGTAACGATCGTAGCACTGCTCCACTCCCTATGATGGATCCCGTGCGGCTCCATTACTACTTGACCAGCCACGATAAACGGCCACGATCCTGCTCCACCTCCTGCAACGGATACTGCACGATTCTCCCATCCACTGGCAAGTCACGACGACAAACGCCCCCCACTTCATGCGGCAGACTCCACGTGGCACGCCCCAGCGATAGCCACGGGTCCGTTCCACTACGCTTCGCAGCAAACTCCGCCTGACCCCGGGCAGTCCACTGCCAGACGGTTACAAACGTCGCCATCAATCCGTTGCTTCCTCCGCCTATAAAAGGGGGACCCAGATATGTTATTCGATAAGCTCATTTCTTATCCCAAAACTCTGCTAAATTCTCCGTTCGAGCACTCCATTCTTGTTGAGGCAGAGAACTGACTTGAGCGTCGGAGGGTCTTGCCGGAGCAACCCCACCTTCGGTTTAGACTTCCTTTGCAGTCCCGGCGGCGACCGCGCTTCCCCAACTCCAGCTTCTCCGGTGCAAGCAGATTTTTGCACCAACATCAGACACTCACCATTGTGGGTTGACCGTCTTGGTTGATGTCGAGGTATGTGTGGGGTCAAAAAAAAAAAATTTGATCTTGAAAAGGATGCATCAAACATCAATTAGGATTTTTGTGCTGATAGATTAGTTTAACTATAATTCATTGTTCTAATGTGATTATAGTTTAATGATTATAGATTAAATAAAAATCATGATTCTAATTTGATTAGAAGCTATGTTTAATTTGGGTTAATCAAATTTATCATTTACTTAATTTGATTAGGGTTTGAGTTTTGGATGACCGAATCTGTGTTAACCTAATTGAATTAGGTTTGACCTAAGAATTGATCAACTCAACTTAAATGAATGATAAATAATTAACTTAAAATTAATTTTGGATCAAGGATTGAACCCGAATTAAAAATCTTGGATGGGTCTAATACCTATATATATATATATATTTTGAACATCTTTATAGGCATGTACTTGAATGATATCGCAATTGAAATAACATGAGCTGTTTGTTATAATATTTTATAATTGTTATAAAATGTTATGTTGATTTATTATGGACTATGGAACATCTATGTGATGGATGTATGTATGAATGCTTCTTTATCGACTGATTTTATAAATTCATCTGCAAAAGTTGCAATAAGAGCTGGGTGCTCCTAATGCATTGTATTATCAGTTGAACCATTCTTTTCTATATTCTCAACTAATGATTTGAATTTTTTACATATTGGTATAAAATAATAGAAAAAAAAATATTTGAGAATAGATAAAAATTATTTTTTTCTATTTTTAAATAAAGATCAAGCATTCATGGTAGACTTCATGGTGATGAAGACTTGACTACCTAACGTTTAAGAGCTGAGGTGCATTAAGATTGACCATGATATGGTTCAATCTATAATGCACCTAGGGTTAGACCCTTAGATCATCCTGTGGCTCGGATCATTTTTCAAAATTCATAACTATTTATTTTTTTTGATATGCTCATATATGCTGGTAGTTAAAAAATTAGAATTTAAATTACATATGATGCATGATTAAATGTTTAGGATGTGCTTGAGACCTAAGTCTCTCATTTAAGTTATATTAAGTCATAATGGTGATGTGTTAAGAACACTACCCATGCCTTCCTTCATGCTAAGTCACTATTTATCAAGAACCATAGTAGGCTTGTTGTGCTATCCACAAGGCTTGCTGTGGGGACTGACTTAATACTGTCTTGATGCATAATGAAGCTAATTATACTTACTTCATACTAGGCCAGTAGAGTATATCAAAAACTATAGTGAGTTTGTTGTGCTATCCACAAGGCTTGCTATGATGATTGGTATGATATTGACCTAGTGATGCTTATGGCATATTTGATAGCGCTGTCTTATTGTGCTATCCACAAAGATAGTATTATCCAGATATGACCATGTAGGATTGAAGGGTATGACTTAACTAAAATACTATAGTTTGTTGTGCTATCCATAAGGCTATAAGTATTTTAGAGGCAAAAATTATATTGAGAGTTATATGAAATGCAATTAGTAAAGAGTTACTTATCCTAGAACTCATAAGAGCTTGTTGTGCTATCCACAAAGCTTTTTATAAGAAATTGAGATCTCAACCCCATTAAAAAACTTCATGATAATGTTCCTCGATTTCATACTTGAGGGCTATGAAATTCGTTAAATAGTGAGAGATGTAATTAGATAAAAATCCTCGTCTAACTTGTGCATGTCATCATGAGTAGTTCTTTTTATGTTCTTATATACACATTTGCATCTTTACATTCATGGCTTAAGATATTTTTAAAATCGATCGAACTTAAAGGAATGGTTGAGAAATAGAAGGTGAAGAATGTCTTCACTATAGGTATCTAATATTATTACAATATTGATGAGCAATAAATTGTAAGAATTATCTTACAAGTGTGAAGCAATAGCAGGATGTAAAAGTTGCATCTGCTAATAATTTATATGTGATACAAATTAATAATTCATTGAGTGTTTCAACTTTAGAATTTTAGATATGTGATACCTTATTTAGGTTCCACTTTTGCAAAGTGTTGCAGGATCTATAAAGCTGAAGTGAGGTGACTACTTATCTTTTGGCACTGATGGATAGTCCATTCATGCTAAGGCTATAAGAACCTACTTATTTAGAAACTAGTAGACCATTGTTTATCAAAAATATTATTTCAATCCTTATGTTATTGTAACATAGATTTGAATTTAATGTTAAGAGTAAAAGTTACTCTCTTTCTGATAAATTTTATGGTTATGGTCTTATATTTCTGTCACTCAATGATGTTGTTCTTTATGTTGATGAGAACAAAAATAAATATGTGATGGTTACATATCTCAGGACAACAAGGTATTAGGTCTTGAACATATGGATGTTCGAAGATTAATAATATCTCAACCCAGAGATAGACACTTCATATGTGATATGATGTGTTCTTTAAAATGCTTCATAAATATTATTGTCTCATTCTGAGAAATATCTTAGAAATTGCTATAGACGTTTCGAATTAGATACTATCAAAATCTATTATGAGCACTCCATATGAGATATAGAAAAGGCAAAGAGCAGATTGCCTAACTTATGTGAAAAGGATTGATGTACATAAGTTTGTACTAGAACAGATTTTTATTAGTATATAGGTTATCCTAAAAGAATAGTATGTGATACTATTTCTACCACCCTACTTGACAAAAGATGTTTTGTCAGTAGGTATGCCACCTTTTAGGAAAAAAATTTTCTAAAAAGGAGACAGTAGGAGGATAATTGAACTTGAGAAGTTCAAGACCTATAAACTATCTTAACCTATAGAGAGTCCACAAGTTGATTCTCGATCAGATATACTCATTGATGAGGAACAACCATAAAACACACCTCCTCATCGAAGGTCAATCCGAGTGTGTAATGTACCACTCTAATATAGATTTTGTCATTGAGAATGATGATACACCATACATTATTGTGAATATTGTTTCCTTGACCTATTCGGAGAACGTCATGAGTAGAGACTCTGACAGTCGGCTTGAAATCATAATATCCGAAATAAACACCCTGAACATTATTAGGTGGATGTCTGGCCAGGACACCACCTCCCAAGATCTTTTCAGTACTACGCGATGCAGCAGGAAGAAAGAAAAAATAAAACAAAAAAAAATAATCAAAATACGTGGATCAGCCACAAAAAGGCTCGTCTCCACGGGGCATGCAAACTTCACTATGAAAAAGAAATTTTACAAGAAGAGACCTCACCCTCAATCCTTGTACACCCAATTCTCTCTCACTAGAAGTTTTCCTCACAAAAGCTCTCTCTCTCTCTTGAAGACCCCCTGAACCCCTGAAGTGCCTGGCGACCGCTGTCCAGGAGCCTCCTGCTCCTTGTCTCTCAGTACTTCCACCTTTCTCTCTCCTCTCGAGTTCGTACGGCTCTGTACGGTGAGAAAACTCGAACCACAGCTTTACTGTTCGTCCACCGGCCCTTTTAAAGGGTTAAAACCTAATTAGATTAGGTTTAAGAGTCCTTAATCAACCTAAATCAGGTTCTGAACCGTCGGATCAAAAAACAGATCAACCCACACCCTCTGATCACGATCGATCCATGAAATAGTATCATGGACCGTGCGAAATGCATGGGAAATGCCCGCGCGGTCCATAAGCCCAGTCGTGGACCGCCCGATCCACAGTGGACCGGGGCAAAGGGCCAGTAGGCCGCTTGGGCCAGGGCCGGCCTGCTCCCGTGCGTGGGCCTGCGCGCGCCTGGGCTGCCCGCCTGCGTGGGTCGCGCGTCCCATGCACCACCGCCTGCGATCGTGCCGCTGCTGCCCGCCGTCGGTCGCAGGCGGTCCTCCACCGCCTCGAATCTCGTGCCGACTTCAAAAGCTCGTATCTCCTCCATTCGAGCTCCATTTCGGGTGATCTTGATCTCGTTGGACTCTATTTTTCATTGTGAACCTCACTGTGGGCTTAATATGAGCTAAATCTTGAGGTGTCAAATCCTAGCAATCTCCACCTCGACTCGATATTCGACCTTCAAACTCCGAGAGCTTCTGGATCTCCTCGCCCCCATGCCCTGGGGCAATCGCCTGTTGATCATGGATGGGCAAACATGGGAGTCAAGCCAGGCTGCTCGATCCCATCTCCTTGTATGCTGTGCTCTTCCTGACCTGAGACCTGCTCGGGGCATCATCCTGCGGTAATAGGAATCTCACCTTGCGACATCGCCTCTCGTCCTCTCGAGTCTCCTGTCTCGTGCCCGATCTGCCTCCTGGAGCTCCACCTCACTCTAGGCTCCGCCTGGCTCCCAAAGCTCCACCTCACACTGGGCTCCCTGTCAGGTAATAATGTCCTCTGCTCCCCTTCTTCCCCTCCAGCACAATCCTATTGCCGCATAGCACCCTCAGGATTCCTCCACCAACTACCGTCCTGTAGCCTCTCGAATCCAGTCTGCTAAGTAAGATAAGATTCCGTCTGAAATCGGGTATGTATCGGACCTTCCCCAATCTCCTCACTGCACTGTCATGTGTCCTTCAGCTGACCTTCCCAATGCCTCTGATCGCATAGCTCGATCCACCGACAGATATACAGTGCCCTCACTATTCTCTAGGGAGTCAAACTGCTCCTCTCTACAACATACATGATAGGAGCATGCAGAATCTAATATCCACTACTAGGAAGAAGTAGATACCTCGTCAGATATCTCCAGAATATCTCCATCTGAATCACTGCCGGCCATCGCTACAGCAGCCACCATTCGATTTTTGAGTTGAGGGCAATCTCTGGCTAGATGCCCCAACTCCTCACACCAGTAACACCTGGTTTTGCTCAAGTCCCTCCTGGACTTGGACCACACTTGTTGCGATCTTCTATCGCTTCGTCTACCACCTCCTACTCCTCCAGAAGCCACCAAAGCTGAGCTACCGCCACCTGAGCTCGAAGTTGGGTTCTCTCTCCTGAGAACCTCATTCTGGAGTATCGCTGCGGTGACCTCGTCCATCTTGATAGTGCTCTTCTCCACTAGAAGAGCAGTCACAAAGGACTCGTACAAAGGGGGAAGCGACGCCAGCAAAACCAGCGCACTGGTCTTCTCCTCAACGTTCTCGCCAACACTAAGGAGGTCGGTGAGGATCTTCTGGAAGTGGCTGAAATGCTCCTGCACGCTCTGTCCCTCAGTCATCCGCAGTTGGTAGAACTGCCTCCAGAGGAAAAGAGTGTTGGTGAGAGACTTCACCATGTATAACTCCTCGAGCTTTGACCGCAGCACCATCGGAGAAGTCTCGCTCAGCACATGGATCACCACCTCATCCATCAGGTACATGCGGATGGTACTCACCGCCTGCATCTGTAGCTGCTCAATCCCGCACCTCCATGGTGGTCGGCTTCTCATCGCACAAGAGAGCATCGATCAACCCCTGTTGGATGAGCACATCCTTCACCCTTGCCTGCCACAAGGAGAAATTGCTCTTACCATCGAACTTGTTGATCTCCATCTTGATTGTTCATGTCTTCTCCATCTTCAGTCTTGCTCACCACCATTGCAATCTGCATCCTTATACCGCCTTGCTCTGATACCACTTGTTGGGTGGATGTCTGGCTAGGACACCACCTCCCAAGATCTTTTCAGTACTATGCGATGCAGTAGGAAGAAAGAAGAAATAAAATAAAAAAAATAATCAAAATATGTGGATCAGCCACAAAAGGGCTCGCCTCCACAGAGAATGCAAACTTCACTATGAAAAAAAAAATTTACAAAAGGAGACCTCACCCTCAACCTTTGTACACCAAATTTTCTCTCACTAGAAGTTCCCCTCACAAAAGCTCTCTCTCTCTTGGAAGACCCCCTGAACCCCTGAAGTGCCTGGCGACCACTGTCCAGGAGCCTCTTGCTCCTTGTCTCTCAGCACTTCCACCTTTCTCTCTCCTCTCAAGTTTGTACGACGAGAAAACTCGAACCACCACTTTACTGTTCGTGCACAGGCCCTTTTAAAGGGTTAAAACCTAATTAGATTAGGTTTAAGAGTCCTTAATCAACCTAAATCAGATTCTGAACCGTCGGATCAAAAAACAGATCAACCCATGCCCTCCGATCGTGATCGGTCCATGGAATAGTACCGTGGACCATGCGAAATGTGTGGAAAACACCCGTGCGGTCCACAGGCCCAGTCGTGGACCGCCCGGTCCATGATGGACCAGGGCAAAGGGCCAGTAGGCTGCCTGGGCTTGGGCCGGCCAGCTCCCGCGCGCGGGCCTACGTGCGCCTGGGCCATGCGCCCGCCTGGGCCGCCCACCCGCATGGGTCGTGCATCCCCCGCGCCGTCGCCTGCGGCCACACTGCTGCCGCCCGCCACCGGTCGTCGGCGGTCCTCCTCGCTTCGAATCTCGTGCTGACTTCAAAAGCTCGTATCTCCTCCATTCGAACTCCATTTCGGATGATCTTGGTCTCGTTGGACTCTGTTTTTCACCGCAAACCTTGTTGTAGGCTCAATGTGGGCTGAATCTCGAGGTGTCAAATCCTAACAAACATCAACTAAGTATTGACTATGATTGAAGCACCATGGGTATGACCCAACAGGTTGCAATCAGGGATGTCAATTTGGATTTGTGCTATTGCCATACACCATCCAGAGAAGTTGTCTCTAGTGGGAGGGTAAATGCTTTTATGAATTCAGGTAGTTTATGAGGAGTAGGTATTTTTATTTTTGATGGGACAGTCAAAATATTTGACTTTATCAAATATAGATGAAACACATGTGTGTGCAAGAAGATAAGTGGGAGTTTTACTAACTTTTTGGTTATGTATGTGGGTGACATACAGCATATTGGGAAGATAGTTTCGATATTGCACTTAGTTAATGACTTGCTTATCACAGAAGTTTTCATGGAATAGACTTGGGTTAAGCATTCAGCTTTTGGCATCTATAGGGATTGATATAAGTGGATGCAAGGCTTGTCCAAGTTTAGGTATGTTGATTTTAATATGGAAGGAGTTCAATATAAATGAGTGTAAAAGAGTTTACTTACCCATATATTCAATGTACCATGCCTGATGTGGATCATGTCTTATGCATAATCATTATTTTCAGACAGATCTATGATAGGATCTTTTGAAAACTATGAAAAATATTCTCAAAGTACTTAAGAAGTACTAGAAGAGCAGTGAATTGGAAGAGTTTCAAGCAGTAAATTATGTTTGACTCACTTAATTATTTCTAGTAAAGATTGCTAAAGAAAGTTGCCTGATGAAGGGTTCATCATAAAGTTGGGTGTCGTCTCACCAAGTACCCACGCACATCCTAGGCACTTTCACCTCATTCATGATATGATCATAAAATGAGTTAATATTAAAGAACAGTATAAAAGGACCAATTCATTAAGGCTTACACAACAGCAATGTAATCATCACCCTGATTGCATGGACATCAGGTATAAGGGCGATTGGCTTTAGTGCAAGTGAGAGATTGAAAGAATAGTACCTTACAAGCAAATCGCATAGAGATACGATGGGATTTTTCTTTATTATCTTCCTGCTCATTTGCATGATATTAGTTATTTTTATTTATGAGGTATTCTATTTTATCATTTGCTGCATCATGTTATTTATGATTATGATAAACCCATAGATTAAGACAATGATTTTAGGAACATGATGAGATCATGCCAGTCATTGGATCATCGAGTCAGAGATCGATGACTCTGATAAGACTGGTACATCATATGTATACTCAATCGAGAGGGTGGTTGATCTCACAACCACTTGTGTGGTGACACTAATACAAAGATGTAGGTGCTCGTTAGAAAATGAGTTCACTAAATAAACCCGCAAAAGAACATCTAATGGAGCCTTACAGCATGTCAACAGATGGTTCTTTAGTGCAAGTGATGCATGTGATCCTTTGACTTGAGATCACCATGGTACCTTATATACATGGATCCTTATTTTGGTTTATTCCCTAGCACACTACTTTGAGATGTATGTGGGATATTCTGGGTATGGCGAAGTATGCATGGAGGTTGTGTGTGGTCAATAGAAAATCGATCACTCCTTGTAGGAGGAGAGAATATCCTATGTGATCTCATAGGATGATGACTCTGAGAGTCTCTGGCTAGAGTAGGGATGAATAGTAGAAATAATTTCTACTGGTTCATCAATCAAGTCATCATCATTGGATTGAGATACATATGGTTAGGTATTTGAGTTTGACATAGTTTCATATCCATTGTCTTTTCGGGATGTTGTGTGATTGAAGGATTGAATTGTATGATAACTCACTATGAAAGGGTAATTTTGGTATTTCTATCAAATTTTAAATCTTTTGGATAATCATGATACATTACTAGATATCAATCTTGACTTGTGGACTCTTCAAAATTAAAAGAGTTTAATTTAAAAATTAATTAGAAAAAGTCCTAGTTGGTTGAAACTCTCAAGCTGATCTAATCCAATCGGATTAGGATTACGTCGAGAGTTTGGGTTCACTGCTGGCTAGATTTGGAATCCAATGGGTCATACATAATAAAAATTTGATTTTGGTCCAATCAATTTGAATTTATTATAAATTCAATGGGTTAATTAAATTGCTAGCACATGAATTAGCCCAAATTCCCAATTGGGTTCAGTGCAAATGTGTTTGTGCTAACCTAGACTTGTTGTCTTGACCAAATGTGATTGGGTTTGAACCATCTAATTAATTAGTTGGTTTTATCTAATTTTATGAAAGTGTTCCATGTGGAACCAGCCTCCTCCACATCAAAAACCACATGCATAAAAAAAGATGGCATCACATTTATTTTGGGTATAAGGAAGGAGAGTCCTTTAATACTTATCTTAAAATTCTTACATGTTCCACTCATTCTTTAAATTTGTGCGCCATCTGATGGTGCCTTGGAATGTGGGACGTGGAAGAGAAAGTGGAGTCTTTCTCTTGAAAGGAACTCCATGCCAAAATAAGTATTGGACATCCCATTATTTGGCATTGAATTGGAAGAGTCCAATTCACTTAAAACTCTTCATTCCTTCCATTTATTTCCACATGTTTGTTTTAATTCATCGTGTCATTAGATGACCCTTGAAATTATGGGTACAGAAAAGAAAGAAGAGTCCTTCTCTGGCAAAAAAACCACATGCCAAAAATAATTTGGATGCCCCCCTTTGTGCATTGAATTTTTGGTAGAGTCCTTAATCACATGGACTCTTGGTTTCATGTCTTCTCTCCTTATCCCACACACCAAGAGTTGGTGTATTAATTTTTTTCAAGTCAAGAAAAAGTTCTTCTACTAGTTAACCTCTTTAGTTTCCATGTAAACTCTTTGGATTATATGAAAAAATTAATTGGACCGTGTAATAGTTAAGGGATGCCAAGAGTTGGCATCCCATGGAGTTGCCCCATGTTCACTATTTAAAGGGGGTACCACAACCAAATTTAACGTGCCATTTTTAGTTGAGGATGGGCATGAAAATGAGAGGAAATAATGAGAAAAATCTGAAAAAGAGATAAGAAAAAAGGGAGAGAAAATAAAAAGAAAAGGAGGAAAGAAAAAGGAAAGCATGAGATGCTTGTTCTAAAATCAGGTTATTCAAGTGTTGAACATCTGATTTATTTTTGTATGGTATGATACTTTGGAAAAGGATTCCTAGAGTGGTACTAGTGGAGATCATGAAGGCATACAAGTGTTGGTGCAACCTGTTCTTGCGAAGGACAATTGGCAGTGCCTTAGGAAGAAGGCTGCAGCACCATGATGAGTTGGGAAGGGTCCTGATCAATCCTGTGTGGATCATCGTTCTTGCGAAGGACAATCAACAATGCACTTAGAAAGAAGACTACAACACTATGAAGAGTTGGGAAGGGCTCTAATCAATCCTGTGTGGATCATCATTCGAGGACTTCTGCTTTGGAGTCTCGTGGAGATCTCAAAATCACCAGTTCGTGATCTTCATGATGGTATATGACTTCTGGTCTTCTCCTTATATGCATGTTTTTGTAGTTTGATTGTAATCATCAAGGGATTCCTAAGATTTTGAGTTTCGGTGGTCTTGTTTAAATATTAAACTTTATTTTCATTTATTGAATGTATGTTAAAAATTTTTGAAATCCACTACGTCACCGGAACCCAACACTCAATACCTGCTATAATCTATAAATGGATTTGCCCTCCCACTAGAGACTAGTTTTCTATATAGTGTGTGGTCATAGCAAGCAAAAATTTGGATTGACATTCCTGTTAGCAGCCTGTTGGGTTGTACCCATAGGTACTTCAACCATAGTCTATACTTAGTTGATATATAGGAAGTTCATTTCAGATGTCATGATTTCAAGCTATCTGTCAGAGTCTTTAATCATGACTATCTCTGAATAGATCAAGAAAAATATCATTCTCAATGATATATGATGTATCATCATTCTCAATGACAAATTCATATTTTGAGTGGACACATCTGGTCGAGGATCAACTTGTGGGCACTCCACAGGTTATGATAGTATAGTTCTTAGGCCTTGAACTTCTCAAGTTCAATTATCCTCCCACTATCCTCTTCTTAGAAATTTTTTTTTTCTAAAAGGTGGCATACCCACTGACAAAACACCTTTTATCCAGGAGGATGGTAGGAGTAGTATCACATACTACTCTTTAAGATAACCTATAAACTTGTACAAACCTGATCTAGCACAAAATTTATGTACATCAACTCTTTTCACATAAGCTGGGCAACCTACCTCTTTTCATATCTTATATGGAGTGCTAGTAATAGATTTTGACGGTATCTAATTCAAAACATATGCAGCAACTTTTAGGGCATATCCCTAGAATGAGACAATAAGGTCTGTGAAGCAAATTAAGGAACACACCATATCTTATATGAAGTGTCCATCTCTAGGTCGAGATATTATTAGCCTTTAAATATCTATATGTTCAAGACTTAATACCTTGTCTTTTTTCATGTCCTGTAAATGGGATCTTGGTCTTTTTACCAATGAGATAAGATTTATAAGTTCTATTGATCCAAAAATTATACAGATCAAAGAACTTTTCTTTGTATTACTTGTTTATCTTTAACTCACAAAAATAGCCAAGTTGGTAATGCCAGAGATATGTGACCATCACATATTCTTTTCTTGTTCTCATTAATATGAAGAACAACATCATTGAGTGACAGAAACATGAGACCATTATCATAAATCCATACCATAAAATTTATCAAAAGGAGAGTAATTTTTACTCTTTACATTAATTTCAAAATCATGCTATAATAATAAAAAAATTAAAAAAATATTTTTGATAAATTTAAGTATTTAATAATGGTCAATTAGTTTCTAAACTTTGCTAGAAGGTTACATAAATAAGTAGGTTCCTGTAGCCTTAGCATGAATGGACTATCCATTAGTGTCAAAAAGTATAAAGTCACCTGACTTCAGCTTTATAGGTTTAGCAATGCTTTGCTTAAGTGAAACCTATATGAGGTATCTCATATCCAAAATTCTAAAGCTGAAGCACTCAATGATAAATTAGTTTGTATCATTTACAAACTATTAACAATTGCAATTTTTACATGCTGCTACTGCTTCACTCTTGCAAGACAACTCTTGCAATTTATTTCTAATACTCATCATTGCTGTAATGAAAATAGATACCCAAGGCTAAGATATTCTTTACCTTCTCATCCTAGAAGATACTAAAGAAAGAATCCAAGAGAGTTAATAAGATCAAATCCTGGATTAACTCACTATCCTTAATAAAGACTTAATCATATGATTAAGTTAATCAAGATATATTTGATAGTCATATTGTCATCCTCGCCATATCTTATATGCGGTTTTTTCTTCTTTAATGTATCAACTCCGAACAAATCAGAATCAGGAGAATAGGAGACTATCTCCTATATGAGAACTATTCTCAGGATCATCAACCATTCCATAAAGTTTGGTCAATTTTAAAAGTATACCATGCAGTGACAGTGAAGATACAGATGAATATATAAGAACATAAAAGGACTACTCATGATGATATGCACAATTTAGATGAGATTTTTATCTAAATGTGTCTCTCATTATTTTAATAAATTTCATAGCCTTCATGTATGAAAAATGAGAAACTTATCATAAAGTTCTTTAGTGGGGTTGAGATCCCAATTCTTCATAAAAAATCTTGTGGATAGCACAACAAGCTCTTATGAATTCAAATATAGGTAATTCTTTACCAATTGCATCTCATGCAACTCTCAACATAACTTTTATCACTAAAATACTTATAACCTTGTGGATAACACAATAAACTATAGTATTTTAGTTAAGTCATACCCTTCAATCCTATATGGTCATATCTGAATAATACTATCCTTGTGGATAGCACAACAAGATAGCACTATCAAAATATGCCATAAGCATCACTTAGTCAACATCATATCAAATCCTATAGCAAGTCTTGTGGATAGCACAACAAACTCACTACAGTTTTTGACATACTCTATTGATTTAGTATGAGCTAAATATAATTAGCTTCATTATGTACTAAGACAGTATCAAATCAGTTCTCACAGCAAGCCTTGTGGATAGCACAACAAGCCTACTATGGTTCTTGACATAATACTGGCTTAGCATGAAGGAAGGCATGGATAGTGTTCTTAACACTTTGCTATTATGACTTAATATAATTTAAATGAGGGACGTAGATCTCATGCATATCCAAAATATATATACATGCATCATATACAATTTTAAATTTTAATTCTAACTATCACCATGTAAGAGCATATAAAGAAAATCTAATGGTTATGGACTTCTTAATAATTACATCTGAGCCACAGGATGGTATATGGGTTAATCCTAGGTGCATTATAGATTGAACCATCTCATAGTCAATCTTAATACATCTCTGCTCTCCAAATGCTTGGCAGTCTAGTCTTCATCTCCATGAAGATTTTCATGAATACTCGATCTTTATCTGATAATAGAAAGAAATAATTTTAATTTATTTTCAAATATTTTTTTTATAATTTTTACATCAACATGTAAAAGTCTCAATCAATAGTTGGAAACATAGAAAAGAATTCAGCTGACAATACTGTTAGATGTGTGCCCTAGATGCCAGATTGGCTGACACATTCCTGTACAAATCTAAGGGCAAATTTATAATTTTGACTATAAATCAATAAATGGGTTATTCTTCTATCACATTGTGTACATTGTGTCTGTGATACATCCTTTGAGTTAGTAGGAATGTCAATTCATATTTTAAGAGTTAAAAATTTAAGGTATGAATTTACATAACTAACTCATAAATAGCTCCTGACCATAGGATCATCACAAAGATGGTGATCGATCTGGAAGGTTGGTGTACGATCGCTTCCTTAGGATAGATGTGTCTTGAATCTATGATGTGGAGACATCGAAGTGAGAGTATAGATATTTGTTGAGAATGAGAGTATTAAGTGTGACCACCTCGAGTAGTCATAAGGAAGTCTACCTTCTCGTCGATGACTAGCTCGATGCTACAGTTGTGTGTCTAGTTCTTTAACCTGAGGTGCATCGACAGTTTACCTTGAGTGTGTTATAGTTTAACTATACCATAACTCGGTCTCCTAGCCATTCAGAACCCTGAGGTGTATGTTGGCTGTAGCATATTCATTGTAGGAACCAGATCGCACCAAGATGGGATCTATCAACCTCGGTAGATGAGAGGAGTAGTCCTATGATGATCAAAAGATCGAGTCCTTAAGCCCATGGCCATGGCCGAGTGAAATAATAGAAAAGAGTTTTCCATTGGGGTTTCACATTGGACTCGGATCAATCGATTGATTCATATGACTGATGTTGGGTTTGACGAGTTCACCTTAAACCTAATTCAGTCGGGATTCATGATAGAGGAACTCAATCACACAGGTAGCTGCACCGAGAGGTTCATCTTCAATTCTGATGGGTTGCCACCATATACTGCTAGATATCACTGGTGGATTTTGGGAGCAATTATAATGATCTTGATGATCAATCATTCAAATTATATGAATCAGAAGAGTTCTGATCCATCGAAAGGAGTTTCGATGATGTCGATGATGAGATCATGATATATCTCATTACCATACAGAATTGAACCTAACTGGGTCATACTAACAAGGGTTAGGATCTGGATGTCATCAATTGGGCTAGCCCAATTGATTTGGATTAGATCCAATTAGGTTCAAGGAAATCATGCTAGCACACGATTGGGCCTAACTTTCTCCTCGTGTAATCTTTTCTATCTCGACTGAGCCAAATGTGATTTGACTCACCCAGAGAACCTTGAAAAGTTTCTCTCAGTCTAAATGAATCTTGTCTAGTTTAGAAAAGTCTTGTCTTAATTCATGAGATGAATTTAAGATAACACCTGCTAATTTTTGTCACCTACTATTTTCATTTTAGGACATCTGTCAAATGTTGACATATGGGTCTTAAACTGAAGAGAGCTCATTGGAAGATTTTTATGGAGTGTCCACATGCCAAAACCATATTAAATTGGGTATTATAATCAGATTATGGTGTGAGCCCAATTGGATTAAGTGGGTGCCCCAAATGGATAAGGATGAAGAGTCTTGATCAACATGGACTTGTTGGAGCCAACCTTCCTTTGTGCTTATCCAAAGATGGTGCCAACATAGGAGAGAGAGTGAGAGTTATTATCTGATGTGATCAGATGATATCACTCCATCAATCAAAATTTTTTTAGATTTATTAGAATTTTTTGATTGGTCGAATGATGTGGCACTACGCAGTGCAGCAGGGTCTATATAAACCCTATCTGCACCTAGGGTTTCAAGAGATTGCACAAAACCCATCAGAGCTGCCACCCCCTTTCCTCTTTTCACATCCCATCTATAGCTCTCCCTCTCCTCTTCATGTCCAAGGAGTTGGATGTCCATCTGGTGAAGGATCAAGGCATGGTGATGCTTTGAACAAAAGGCTGCAGGACTTCTTCGACAAACTATTGCTCCAACTTCAGGAAGACTTTTGAAGATCTTCCTAATCAGATTTAGTTCTAATTTTTAGAGTAGAGATTTATGAGGAGAAGACAATTTAGATCCTACCTAAGTGGATACTGGTAGAGGCCAGACGATTGCGTGGCTAAATCAGAACTCAGACTTGCTGCGATCATCTACAGGGTAATCAGATTACCCTTGAGGTATTTCATATTTCCTCATGTTTTAGATTTATTTTAGAATTAATATCAGATAATAAAATTATATTTAAGATTTAAATTTAAAATAAATATAGGATAAATTTTTTTTTTTAATTATTTCACCCCAGATTTGATGAAATCTGGAAGATCCTACAAGGAAAAAGGCAGTTTTTCTTTCAACTGGTATCAGAGCCAAGTTGTGGCTTAGTTTCAGATCAAATTTAAATCTAATTTTAATTTTAATTTATCTAATATTAAATAATTTAGATATCACATCAGATATGATAGGATCTGAAATCAAAATATTTAAAATTAAATCTGAGAAAATCTAACATGCATGACATGCATGACTAGACTAGGAATAGTTTGATCTATGAATAGTCTTGTAAGTTATATTTTAATGTGATTAAAATATGAATTAGATCTAATTTATTTTTTATTTTTTTAATGTTATAAATATTATAATCAGATCAAAAAATAAAAAATAAAATTTTAATTATTACATAAGATTGATCTGTTGCATGCCTAGACTAGTTGTAGAATTATTCTAGTAACTGTCTAGAATAAATTTTATGTTGAATAGTTCAATTTAAATTTTATTTTTTAGATGTTACATGTGATGTATTAAATCTGAAAGCATATTAATTAGATCAATTTTTGATACATGAGATGTATGCAAAGTATGTATTAGTTAGATCTTAAATTGTATATGAGATATGTAAATTTAGATCTAACTAGTTTTGTAGTTAAATTTATATTTCTGATTAAGGTGTTCCTCATGGCTGTCCAGTCATAAGAACAAAGTAGGGTTTAAAGGCCCTCTCCTCCTATTCAATGGGGTGTTCTTATGACGTGTAGGGGTGCGGCACTTCATCCTTAATCAGAAATCAAAACTTATTTTTCTATAAAATCCTAGATCCTGAAACCATAGGATTTATTTTACATGTTTTGTTTATGAACCCAAACTTAATTAATGAATTAAGCTTATGAAATTAAGTTAGATCTAAAATTGAGAATTTCAGATCTAAGTCATTTTCATAAAATTGGGTTCGAACTTGAGTAGCTCAATTAGGTCTAGCGGTTGATCAAACCGACTCAATAGTTGGTTAGGTGGATCATGAAAGCTAATAATTGACCAGCCTAATAGGATTAAGTCTGGGTCAAGGTCGAATCACATTTAGATGTGACTCGATCAAGTTAAGACCTAATTTGGCTCAGTGGTTAGAGCCTAGATTGTAGGCTAACCTAATTAGTTCTGGTTCGATAATTTGGTGTCTAAGGTAAGTTGGGCAGATGCATCGACTGATTTTTAATTGGAGCTACTCAACTTGAATGCATTCTTGTCGAGTTAATGGCATATCCCTTCCATCGGTCTCACTTACCTGGCCATATGTGTCAACCCAGTTTTAATTAGAGGTGGCTAACAATTCAAGCTAACCCATGCCACTAGGTTAGTCATAATTGTTATGACTATGTCAAGTCAAGTTTAATGAGACCTAAATCAAATCTCCTAAGAAAATATTAAGTCTAGGTCTTCCACCATTATGGATGTGCGGGCCTTTCGAGGTTGATTGTTCTCGGCTAGATACAGTGGCTCAGTTGCACCAAAAGATGCAACCATGTCCATTAGGCATTGGATGCTACGAATTAGAGGATGGGTCGGGCTCAATATTTTGGATATGGTGAGGGACCCAATCAGAAATCTAGTTCATGCAAATGGTGGGTTTGACTTAACTAAGGATTGGAGTAATATTTCGAGCACGGTGAGCTTCATGAATTAGAGACCAAGTTTTGGATGCACCATGATTAGAGAATCATTGGACAAGAGTTGTCCACTCATCGGTTGACCCATCACCAATAACTGTTAAGTGAGATAGTGAGCCAGTCGGTGAGACCGCACCACTCACTAGAAATCACTAATCACGGAGATTTTCACATCTCTACCAAGATAGTGTAGGGATCTGAGAAAATTGTGGGAGCCTAATTTGTTTAAAAATGAAACCCCTAAACAAATTGGTTAAGTCTGATTACAAAATCTAACTAGAAACTGTTGACTCTCTACAGAAAATATGTCTGCATCCAACCCCCTGACCAAAATACTGGACACCCACAAATTGACTGGACCCAATTTCAAAGACTGGTTAAAGAACTACAGAATTGTTCTGAGTTCCAAAAAATTGATCCATGTCTTGGACCAGGACCCACCTGCCATGCCAGCACGTCCGACTGCTGAACAGAGAGCATCTCTAAAAAAATAGACAGATGATGATAACAAAGTAAGGTACTACATGTTGGGTGCAATATCTGATGACTTGTAGCACCAACATGAGAATATTTTGACTACCCACCAAATGTTGGCTCACCTACAAGAGTTGTTTGGTGAACAAAGTCGCACAGCCAAGTATCAAGTCTGTTAAAGACTTTTTAAGGCTAAAATGCGTGATGGGCAGTCAGTCCAAGATCATTGTTTGACAATGATCAAGGATCTTGAGAAGCTTGAGAAGCTCGGTATCATCTTAGACAAAGATTTTTAGATTGATGTGATCCTTCAGTCCTTGTCCGATGCATATGGTCAGTTCATCATGAACTTCCATATGCATAAGATGCAGTGTACTTTGGCCAAGTTAATGAACATGCTGGTTACGACTGAGCTTTATTTGAAGAGTTTAAAAGGGTCAGTCATTGCTATGGAGTGGACTTCTTCCAAGAGAAAGTCTTTTGGAAAGAAAAAGAAGTCTGCGAAGAAGCAGAAGATGGATGGAAAAAAGAAGAAGACAGAACCGAAGAAGAAGGCTGCTGAAAAGGAAAAATATTTTCACTGCCAATCAGACGGCCATTAGAAGCGGAACTGTCCTCAGTACCTGGCCACCCTGAAGAACAAGAAGGATAGTCCTTCTGGAGGTATGCTCATTTTAAAATCTAATCTTACAGTTTCTTTTGCATCCAGTTGGGTGCTTGACTCTGGTTCTAGTGCTCATTTGTGCACTTCTATGCAGGGTCTTTAGGAGAGCAGGAGGCTGAGGGATAGGAAGATGATCCTACGTATCGAGAATGGAGCAAGAGTTGCTGCTGTGGCCGTGAGAACCTATCCTCTGCGATTACCATTAGGATTAGATTTATTTCTTAGAGATTATTATTATATGCCTGCAGCAAGCAGGAATTTGATATTTGTTTCATGTTTAGCACAAGAAGGCTATGTGATTAGCTTTCATAAGGACCATTGTAACATATTTTATGAAAATAATAAAGTTGCAAATAGTTTTTTATTAACGATCTCTATCAGCTACATATTGATGTATCTTATTTAATATCGAGCAAAATGTGAATGCCATAGGAATTAAAAGGCCTAGAGATAGTCTAAATGATAAGTATCTGTGGCACCTAAGGCTATGTCATATAGCAGAAGACAGGGTTAACAAATTAGAGAAATTTGGGCTGTTGAGTCCATTGACTTCTGAGTCATATCCAGTTTGTGAATCATGCCTTCAAAGCAAAATGACCAAACTTCCTTTTGTAGGACATGGGGAAAGGGCCACAGACCTACTTGCCATAGTACATATGGATGTGTGCAGCCTATTTGATATGTCGGCTAAAGAAAACTATGTCTACTTCATTACCTTTATCGATGATATGTCTAGGTACGGATATGTGTTTCTAATGAAACACAAGTCTGAAGCTTTGAAAGGTTCAAAGAATTCAGACATGAAGTAGAAAAACAAACAGAAAGCCCATTAAGGTTTTTTGATCAGATCGAGGAGGTGAATACCTTAGTCGGGAGTTTCTAGACATCTTAAGGACAATGGCATAGTCTCTCAATGGACTCCACCTGGAACGCCATAACTCAACAGGGTTTCAGAATGGAGAAACTGGATCCTATTAGATATGGTCCATTCCATGATGAGCTTCACGACCTCCTGAATTTTTTTGGAGATATTGTCTCATGACAGCAATATATATATTGAATAGGGTTCCATCTAAAATCATTCCTACCACACCGTATGAGATATGGCATGGTAAGAAGCCAAGTCTGAATCATCTCAGAATTTGGGGTTGTCCGGCTCATGTCAAAAGATAGTAGGTGGACAAGTTAGAATTCAGGTCTTTTAGAGCTCGATTTATAGGATATCCTAAAGATCATTAGGTTCTATATTTCGGAAGACCACAATGTGATTGTGAGTCGAAATGCTATTTTTCTTGAAAAATAGTTTATTCAAGATGGTGGCATCGGAAGAATAATTAAGCTCAAGGAGAATATCTTCCAAGAGCAACGAGCTAAAGAACCTGAGGAACCCAATCAATCAGAACTAGTCCTAACACAACCTCTTCCACCTCGTAGATCGACTAGGTTTTTTCGTCCTCCTGAAAGGTACTTAGGTACTATACAAGAGGATATAGAGAAAATATTCCTCATGAAAAATGGGACTCATGGTGATGATCTCAATACCTATGACGAGGCGATATCAGATATCGACTTCAAAAATGGTTAGAGACAATGAGATCAAAAATTGACTCGATGCACTCAAACCAAGTCTAGATCTTGGTAGATCCACCTGAAGGTACTGTACCTATTGGGTGTAAATGGATCTTCAAGAGAAAGATGGGTACAAATAGAAATGTAGAGACATTCAAGGCTAGGCTAGTAGCGAAAGATTATAGTCAGTGCGAAGGCATTGACTATCAGGATACCTTCTCGCCCGTAGCCATGCTAAAATCCATCCGCACATTGCTTGTTGTTGCAGCCTATTTTGATTATGAAATATGACAGATGGATGTAAAAACGGCATTCTTAAATGGATATCTTGAGGAAGATATCTATATGGAACAGCCACTTGGTTTCATATCCAGTGATGATGATCACAAGGTCTGCAAGCTGCAAAGGTCCATTTATGGACTTAAGCAAGCATCTCGAAGCTGGAATACTCGTTTCAATGATGTGATCAAAATATTTGATTTCATCAAGAACGAGGAGAAACCATGTGTGTTTAAAAAGATCAGTGGGAGCGCAGTTGTCATCCTCATATTGTACGTAGATGACATCCTCCTAATTGGGAATGACATTCCCATATTGACCTCAATCAAAGTATGGTTGTCTAAGGAGTTCTCAATGAAAGATCTAGGAGAGGCATCCTTTATATTGGATATTAAGGTCTATAGAAATAGACCAAATAGGATGCTGGAACTTTCACAGAAGATGTACATAGAGGAGGTGCTAAAAAGGTTTAGCATGAAAAACTCCAAAAGAGGTTTAGTACCTTTTAGACATGGCATTCATCTCTCCAAGAAGATGTGCCCTAGCACACTTGAGGAGATTGAACACATGAGCAAAATCCCTTATGCTTTGGCAATAGGGAGTCTCATGTATGCCATGCTATGTACACGACCTGATATAGCCTATGTTGTGAGTGTCACAAGCAGATATCAGTCGAATCCAGGTGAAGAGCACTAGACTTCTATGAAATGTATCCTTAAGTACTTGAGAAGGACTAAAGATATGTTTCTAGTCTTTGGAAATGGAGAACTCCAGATTCAGGGATATACAAACTCAGACTTTATGTCTGATATAGATGATCGAAAGTCGATATCTGGGAGTCTGTTTGTTGGGTATAAAGTATCCCCCAACCGAAGTTTATAAAAAATCAATCCCTCCAGGGCTCTTCCGGCTCCCGACCTTATATGTGGCATCTCTTCGAACCCCCTCAACCGTCTGGACTTCTTCAACAATGAACTTCTACATTCATCCACCGGGCCACCCCAAAGGCCCTCAGGGCCCCACTGTTAGCCGACCTTCTACAGCAACCGACTACCCCCGAACTTCTTTCGGACTTCATCAGCATCTAAGCTTCTCCGACAATGAGATTTCTATAGTAACTAGACTCACCCAAGTTTCTACGGCAGTCGACCATCTCCCGGATCCTAATCAAGCTCCCACGAGAGCCGAACTTCTGCTACGAACGGTCTACTCCGAACTCCTACAGCGAGCTGTCTACCCCAGATATCTACTGTAAGCAAATTTTTTCCAAACTTCTATTATAGGTAGACTCCAACCGAGCTACTCCGTAGCGAGTGGGCTCTGGACGAACTTCTACAGCGAGACACTACTCCGAGCTTCCATGACAACTGGTCCTTGCCCGAGCTCCTACAATAAATGGCCCCCTTTCGACCTCTCACGAGAACCGAAGCCCGTCCAAACTTCTCCAGCGGATGGATTCCAAATGAGCTTCTATGACGGACGAGCTCCAGCAATTGGGTCCCTACGATAGCTGATCGCATCCGATGTCTGTCGAGCCTCCCCAGCGCTATCCGAAGTCCATCGCCGGCCGACCTCCTACCAGGCTCCCCATAAAATCGAACTTCCCCGACAGACGATCTTCAGATGAGCTTCCACACCAGATAAATCTCAAACAGACTTTCCTAGTGATCAGACTTCTCCGGACTTCGTCAACAAAAAAATCTCCATCCGAGCTCCTGCAGTAGGTGACTCCCACCTAAAAGGTCAGCACCCAAAGTGTCCGACAATAGTAGATTCATCAGCGACCTCGAACATCCGAGCCTCTCCTAGAATGATGATGTAAAGAGCCATTTTGCTCCATCAGGCATCCCAGTCGAGCTTCAACCGACGGATCCAAACTCTCTGGCAAGCCACCATAAGGGCCACTACCCTGCTCCACTCTCTGCAATGGATTCCATGCAGCTCCAACACTCTCTGACAAGTCACGATAAGAGCCGCCATCCTGCTCTACTCTCTGCAATGGATTCCATGTAGCTCCACCACTCTCTAGCAAGTCCCGACAATGGACACCACTCCACTCTCCGCAACAAGCTCCATGTGGCCCTGAACGACCCCTGACGCCACTACTCTCCATAACAAACTCCACGCGGCTCTGAGCGGTCCATGACCAGACGGTTACAAACATCGCTATCATCAGTTACACCCTCCGTCTATAAATAAGGACCCCCAGATACATTCTTCTCTAACCTGGTAACTCTATCTCAAAACTCTGCCAAAATTTTTGCTGGAGCACTCCATTTCTGTTGAAGCAGAGTACTGACTTGAGCATCGGAGGGTCTTGTCGGAGCACCCCCAACTCCGGTTTAGACTTTCTTTGCAGGTCCCGATGGTGGCAGCGGTCATCCCAGCTCCAGCTTCTCTGACTTCGACAGAGTTCTGCACCAACAGAATTGGCGCTAGAGGAAGGAGGTGTGTCTTTGCAGTACCCTTGTTCTTAAAGGAGTTTTCAACTGGACTGATTCCGATCATCTTCTCCGACATCCTCTTCTCCTTCTTCTACTAGATCTTCACCCAATGCCTCCCTGCAAAGCATCCACCAGGCGATCCACGACCTCCATGGCCAGATCTCAGGCTCCGGCCTCACCTCCAGTTTCCCAAGCTCCTCCTCCTCTCCGGCAATGGCGGTCGGCGTGGAGCAATTCGACCTGCTGGTTCAGCAGGTCAGAGGCCTCATTGAAGTGGTGCAAACCATGCAACAGCAACAACAGCCGCAGGCGTCGGTGCAGTTGGAGAGAACGTTGCCAAAATTTCAAAATCCAACGGTAGGGCAGGCCACTTGGGCCAGTCGCCTCATCTTTCCCGGAAAGACAAATCCGATGGTGGAGAGCCCTCAGTCCGATCATGATTCTACTCCCAGAGGATCTCTACCTCCATTCTGCCCGAAGACCCTCGATGTTATGATCCAGGTGGTGTGCCCAAGGCCCAGGGGACCAAGGCTAAGGCCAAGGTCCATCATTCATGAGGGCTTCATGGAGGCTCTAGGGCTAGTTGGGCCCTAGGTTGAAAGGTTGTGGGCCTTTCGGGTTCTTGAGGTCTAGGTTATGTAGGCCTCAAGGGACCAACTCTTTATGGGTCAGGTCTGGGCCCAGGATAGGTGAGATTAGGTCGAGTCATGGGTGTACATGGGTTTGGGTTAACCTAATCTCCCATAGAGTTGGTCAAGGGAGTTTTGGGTTTGGGTCACTTGACCCGATGTTTATATATACATGTACTTGTATAGTTTTGATAAAGCCAAGAAAATAGATGACTCTTTCTCCAAGTCTCTCTCTCTCTTCTCCCTCTCTCTCCAGCAATCTTCCATGCACCAGGAGCAAGAAACCCTAGGGTTTCTTGCCGTCAGTCCATAAAAGGAAAGAAAGGAAGGGAGGTGCTAGCCCCTTCCCCCCTTTGTAGCTGCCAGCCATTTCTTCTCTCTCTCTCTTGTAGGTGCCCAAACACTAGTTCTAGGATCTGAAATTCTTGAGAAGAGTTTGGTATAAGTTCCTCTCAGATCTGGAGTTGATTTGAGGTCGTTTGAGGCACGGGTGAGATCTCCATCAACAGATCTACAAAAAAGGCTGCAGCAGGACAGATCTGTGAGGTCTGTCTCCATCTATCTTCTTCCCAATTTAGAATATCCTGATTCAAGATCTACAAATTGGAAGACCTCAGTCCAGGTTAATCTGATTGGGTACCAGATCTTGGATTTTTTTGAGATGGTTTCAAAGGTGTTCTTCATCTGGAACGAAAGGCTGACGAAGAAGACAGCAACCAGGCTGATTTCCTCAAGGGCCTTGGATCGTGTCCAGACGACTCCAATCTATTCGTTGCTGGTTCTGCTACACCCAAGGTCTGTGAGAGAAGTTGGGATCATGCTCCAATAGTTGGTATTAGAGCCACAATGGTGAGGAAGCAGTTCCAAGTGCGAGAAGTTGAAGATCCCAAGTGCTGAAAATTTTCAGCAAGGTACCATCAAGGTATATTCTATACTTTTTGAATTTATATTGCTTGTTTGGCTTGGATCCAGTCATGGGCAGCAATATGAAGGTCGATTTCAAGAAGTTTGATGGCAAGGGAAATTTTTTATGTGAAAAATTCGGGTGGAGGATCTTCTGGTGCAAGCAGATCTGGATCAGGCTTTGGATGAGAAGCCTGAGGGAATGACAGATAGACAGTGGGCATCGTTGGAGAAGAAAGCATGCTCGGTGATCAGAAGATGTTTGGCGGATGCAGCATTGTATTCGGTGCTAGAAGAAAAGACCCCGAAGGGCCTTTGGTCGAAGTTGCACACCATGTATATGGGAAAAAATATGTGCAACAAGCTGATGCTGAAGAAGAGGTTGTACAGTCTTCGGATACAGGAGGGATCTGATGTGATTGGCCACATTCAGAGGTTCGACCAGTTGTGCACGGAGTTGATAAATATCGAGATGAAGCTGGATGAGGAGGACAAGTCCCTGTTGCTTTTGTGTTCACTACCAGGATCATATGATTCTTTGGTGACTACACTGCTCTACGGCAAGGAGACTCTGGAATATGAGGACATGGTCTCAGTGCTGAAGTCTAACGAGCAGAGGGAAAAGTTGACCAGAGATCGGGCTCCCCAGGAGGGTTTGGCAGTAGGGGAGAGGACAGGTAGAGGCAGAAGCAGAAGCAAGTTGGTCATAGGCCTTACACAGAGGAGTGGACACTAGATTCTGCGTGCTCACATCACTACACACCACACAGGTCTTGGTTTGCGACATACACCAAGACAGATGAGGGATCAGTGACTCTAGGCGACAATCATCCTTGCAAGGTGGCTGGATAGGGACAGTCAGGGTGAGGATATTTGATGGGATTGTGAGGACATTGACAAATGTAAAGCACATCCCGGAGCTAGAAAAGAATCTAGTGTCACTAGGCTACTTGGAGCGTAGTGGATACAGCTTCAGCAATAGGGCTAGAAGCGGAGTACTAAACATCTCCAATGGAGCTATGGTGGTGATGAGAGGCAGGAGGTTGGACAATAACCTCTATCGCATGGAGGGATCTATGGTGATCTGAGAGTCTGATGCAGAAGCTGCAGCACAGGACCAGGAGGGGACTTACAGGATGTGGCACTACCGCCTAGGCCACATGGGTGACAGAGGGCTGAGGGAGTTGAGCAGGATAAGACTCATCTCTGATCTGGAGGATGGTGCTACAGGGAGATCTGTGAGCCTTGCCAGATGGGAAAGCAGAGAAGAGTTCAGTTCACCATCAGTACAGCCCGAAGTGCAGCCCCTCTGGAGTTAGTACACATGGATGTGTGGGGACCAGCCCCAGTTTCAGCTAGAATGGGGCCAGATACTTCATGACCCTAATTGATGATTTCTCAAGGAAACTCTAGATTTACTTCATGATAGAGAAGTCAAAGGTCTTCACCAAGTTCAAGATCTGGAGAGCTGAGATGGAGGAGCAGGGGAGGAGCGTGAAGTGTTTGAGGTCAGATAATGGTGAGGAGTACACCAGCAAAGAGTTCCAGGACTACTGTGAGGAGTGTGGGATCAGGAGACACTTCTCAGTTAGGGGGACACCACAGCAGAATGGGATGGCCGAGAGGATGAACAAAACACTTTTGGAAAAGGCACGATGCATGAGGCTGCAGGCAGGGCTTCCAAAGGAGTTCTGGGTTGACACAATAGACGCAGTGGGTTACTTGGTCAATCGATCACCTCACACCAGGTTGGATGGCAGGCTTCCAGAGGAGGTGTGGTCTGGAAGGACAGTTGGGCTGGGCCATCTACGGGTATTTGGGTGCACGGCCTATGTGCACATTGGAGCTGGTGAGCAGAGCAAGCTAGACGCCAGATCACGAAGGTGGTGTTTCTAGGCTATCCGTGATGAGTCAAGGGATACAAGCTGTGGGATCCCTTGGAAAAGAAGGTCATCATTAGTCAAGATGTGACTTTTGATGAGGAGTCAGTCCTACGGAGGCGAGTAGGCATGGAGGAGCAGCAGGAGCAGTAGGAGGTCCAGCAGGGCGCTGCTGGACAGCTTACCTCTTTTATTTTGCCTCTTGTAGGTACTACGGGAGGACATGACATTCAGGTGGAGAACCTACCTAAGGTGTCTCATCAGGTGGAGAGGACTCGGATGGATGATCGAAGCAGAGAGGTCCAGCAGGAGCGAGCTAGATCGAGGACTGATATCGGTGTTGCCCTACACAAGCCTAAGAGGACCATCAGGCAACCAGACCGATATGGCTTCGAGGAGATGCTGTCATATGCCCTGGTGACAGTGAATGGAGACCCATATACGCATCAGGAGGCTATTGAAGCCAGGACAGAGAGCGGTGGGTCCAGCGATGTCCGAGGAGATGCAGTCTCTCCACAAGAATCAGACGTGACGATTGGTGCAGTTGCCACAGGAGAAGAGGCCCATTGGCTGCAAATGGGTCTACAGTCGCAAGGATAGAGTGGAGCTGGTTGAGGCCTTGGGACACCAAGGTGGAGATTGTTATGATCTAGGTGGTGTGCCCAAGGCCCAGGGGACCAAGGCTAAGGCCAAGGTCATCATTCATGAGGGCTTCATGGAGGCTCTAGGACTGTTGGGCCCTAGGTTGAAAGGCTGTGGGCCTTTCGGGTTCTTGAGGTCTAGGTTATGTGGGCCTCAAGGGACCAACTCTTTATGGGCTAGGTCTGGGCCCAGGATAGGTGAGATTAGGTCGAGTCATGGGTGTACATGGGCTTGGGTTAACCTAATCTCCCATAGAGTTGGTCAAGGGAGTTTTGGGTTTGGGTCACTTGATTCGGTGTTTATATATACACGTACTTGTATAGTTTTGATAAAGCCAAGAAAATAGATGACTCTTTCTCCCAAGTCTCTCTCTCTCTTCTCCCTCTCTCTCCAGCAATCTTCCATGCACCAGGAGCAAGAAACCCTAGGGTTTCTTGCCGCCAGTCCATAAAAGGAAAGAAAGGAAGGGAGGCACTAGCCCCTTCCCCCCTTTGCAGCTGCCAGCCATTTCTCCTCTCCCCTCTCTTGCAGGTGCCTAAAAACCAGGTCCATGATTTGGAATCTCTTGAAAAGAGGTTAGTACAAGTCTCTCTTAGATCTGGAGTTGATCTAAGGTCGTTTGAGGTGCGGGTGAGATCTCCATCAACAGATCTACAAAAAAGGCTGCAGCAAGACAGATCTGCAAGGTCTGTCTCCATCTATCTTCTTCCCCCTCTAGAATATCCCAATTCAAGATCTACAAATTGGAGGACCTCAGTCCAGGTCTAGTCTAGTTGGGTACCAGATCTTGAATTTTTTTGAGATGGTTTCAAAGGCGTTCTTCATCTGGAACGAAAGGCTAATGAAGAAGACAACAATCAGGCTGATTTCTTCAAGGGCCTTGGATCGTGTCCAGAAGTCTCCAGATCTATTCGTTGCTGGTTCCACTGCACCAAAGGTCTGTGGAAGGAGTCGGGATTGTGATCCAATACTAAAGACCCATAGTCGAGAGGACTTCCTGGATCGAAGGCTCCAAGAGATGAACCGACGGATCGAAGAACTCCGCCACGCTCCCCCTGCTTATGGTGGGACATCTGTACTGACCCTCCCTTTTCTCAAATGATCATGCAGGAATCGATCCCACCAAACTTCAAGCTCCCCCAATTTGAAAGCGATGACGGGACCTCAGACTCGATCGACCACCTGGAGGCCTTCCGGACAATGATGCTGCTCCATGGCGCACCAGATGCCATTTTGTGCCGAGCTTTTCCATCCACCCTGAAGGGAGTAGCAAGGAACTAGTACTCGACATTGAAGTCAGGTACCATCTCTTCCTTTGATCAGATGAGCCACCAGTTCGCGGCTCATTTTGTTAGCAGCTGACGTCCCCGGAGAGGTTCGGAGTCCCTCATCAACATCAAGCAAAGGGAGGGAGAATCCATCTGGGCTTACGTCAACCGTTTCAACATCGCTGCGTTGGAGGTCCGGAACTTGGATCAATCAGTCGCGATGGCCGCTCTGAAAGGCGGCCTTCAGAAGAACGACCTTCTATTCTCCTTGAAAAAGAAGTACCCCAGGGATTTTGTCGATTTGCTGGCTTAGGTCGAAGGATATGCCGAGCAGAAGAAGCCTTCAAGATGAAGGATGAGGAGACCGTGAGAGAGCGGCAGGCGGAGACTCGAGCAAGCCCGCAGTTGAAAAAGGGTCGAGTGAAGCTCGGCCACGCTCTCGAACTCCTCCCGGCACAGGCACGCCCGGACTCCTCCCGAGCTCGTAAATAGAGAAGCCCAGACTGTCGAGTTCGGTGAGGCTCTCCTCTGAGAGATTTCATAGCTACACCCCTCTCAACACATTGAAAACTCAAGTGCTGATGGAGGTTAGGGAGTAGCTCCCAAGGCCGGAGAGGATGCGCTTGCACCTCAAAAAGTGCAATCCGAACAAATTCTGCCTCTATCATCGTGACCACGTCATAATACGGAGGAGTGTATTCAGCTTCGAGATGAGATCGAGGAGCTCATCAGATGAGGTCGGCTCGATAGATTCATTCGATGCCACCTGAAGGAAGGAAAGATCGGCCTAGGGCCCTACTGCAGTCGGAACCGCCAAGGAGGGAGGAGCAGCCAGAAGATCGACCTCCAATTGGGATTATCAACTCCATCTCGGGGGGACCCCGACGGGGAGCAGACCTTCCGCAGTTATAGGGTTGAAAAATCTACGAATGTATTACCAATAGCTTCGCCTTAAATAAAAGTTTCATATTTGCATATTTCTCTTTTAGCATGAGTTTATAACGACAGGAAATAACTCTCTCATGCAATTGAAATTAAGCATGTTAGAATAGGAAGAGAACCTCATCCTAACATGAGCAAAGTCGAAGGCCCGATTTCTTAAAGACCGGATGGAGGGAGAGGCCCTCACAACGGCCCTGATGTGCCCCCACAGCCTTGTTAAGAACAGGAGGAGAACCTCATCCTAACATAAGCAAAGTCGAAGGCTCGATTTCTTAAAGATCGGATGGGGGGAGAGGCCCTCATAACGGCCCTGATGTGCCCCCATAGCCTTGTTAAGAATAGGAGGAGAACCTCATCCTAACATGAGCAAAGTCGAAGGCCGATTTCTTAAAGATCGAATGGGGGGAGAGGCCCTCAGAATGGCCCTAATGTGCCCCACAGCCTTGTTAGGAACAGGAGGAGAACCTCATCCTAACATGAGCAAAATCGAAGGCCCGTTTTCTAAAAGATTGGATGGGGGAGAGGCCCTCACAATGGCCCTGACGTGCCCCCACACCTTGTTAGGAATAGAAGGAGAACCTCATCCTAACATGAGCAAAGTTGAAGGCCTGATTTTCTAAAAGATCAGATGGGGGAGAGGCCCTCACAATGGCCCTGATGTGCCCCCACAGCCTTATTAGGAACAGAAGAAAAACCTCATCCTAACATAGCTAAATCCGACTGTCGAGAATAAGGGGAAGACCTCATCCCGATGCAAACAAAGACTCGGTTGATCGACAAGGAGGAAAGCTTCCTCAATGACACCTCTACGCTTTCACGACCCCATTAAGAACAGGGGAAAAACCCTCACCCGAACATGAAAGAGAAAGGGGAAGATGAAAAAGAAAATCCGACGAACTACTTCTCGACAAATAAAAATAAACTACATCAAAGACATAAGAAACTTTGTCTCAGTCGCTAAGAGAGAACCTGACATGGGCCGAGGATAAATCACCTCCTCAAAGTAACGAGAAGTTCGGACCCCCAAGCTCGAGCACTAGGAGAAAGCATCAAACTCAAATGGCCTCGAAAGAACCTATGGTCATAAACCAAAGGGCAAATCGACACTGCAACGATCGAAACCTCCAAACAGCATCGACATCGAACACGACGAAAGACAAAAGGAGTCCGGTAAATAACTGGTTAATACTAGAATGGGCGAGGTAATAAACAATTTCATTCTCATTTCATTGGTGAAGTATACATTACAAAGCCTTGAAGGCCAAAAGAGAGGAGGGGATGAGGTAACAGAAAATTCTCTTCTCATTTTATTGGCGAAGTGCACGTTACAAAGCCTTAAAAAAAACAAAACAACAAACAAAACAAATAGCTCTAAAGAAGCTCGACTTCATCAGACTTCGAACTCTCAGTTCCAGCCATCGTCGAGAATTATTTCAAGTACTGGGCTTCTTCTTCCAGTCCCCCTTTTGGGTCAGCAATTACTCCAGCATTATCTTCGAAGTACATGTAGACGCCATCTTTGCTGCATCATGGTTTCTGCTGCCTCACGATGACGGCAGGCATGACCTTCTTTCTGAGGTCAGGTTCCCCCTCACAGTGATGGTGGGCATGACCTTCTTCCTGAGGTCAGGTTTTTCCTCACGATGATGCACATCGGAAAGCCCTCACGGTCGAAGATGTACCATAAGCATGGGCTCTGAGCCATCAAGATGAAACATGGTTGGATCTGTCTCTTCTACCCTCACCTTCTTCACCAACCCGAAAGTTGCAGCATCTTCCCGCTCGTGGGCTTTCAGGCTCTGGGCTAACATCAGAGTCGCATCCGCCCCATATCTGCAACGAAGGAAGACCAGCGCAGTCTACAAACGGGGCTGCGGAAGTAGAGAAGGTTTTGAGGCTAACCCAAGCTGGTCTGAGGGATGCGGGGGTACAGAGATGAGGATGACTCAACGGATGCCTAAAGCCAGGAAGGAAAGACTGAAGAAGCTCCCGTACAAAGTGAGATCCCCGAAGGGGGGAGGCAGGTTTAAATAAGCGATGGGGTCTGGTGCAATAATGACTACAAGACTCCTCAGACCAGTCCATGACCACCGCGTGGCCCACTCACCATGGCAAGCGGCTAGAGATGGCCGACAATTAGTAAAACCATTATGGCACCGTACCTGGGACCATGCTCCGACAGAAATTCCAACAAGAAGAAATCTTTTTCGAAAAGGCTCCAGTACCAGCGTACCGAACGTCAAAATATCTAGCAACCGCTGAGTACGAAAATCGAGAAGAGCAGCTTCGGCTGTGAGAATTTCTCTGTACTTTCTTCATTCAGAACTCGAACTCGAAAGTAGGGGGATCGGTGTTGGGTATAAAGTACCCCTTGGCCGAAGTTTATAAAAGACTGATCCCTCTAGGGCTCTTTCGGCTCCCGACCTTATGTGTGGCGTCTCTCCGAACCCCCTCAACCGTCTGGACTTCTTCGACAATGAACATCTGCATTCATCCACCGGGCCACCCCAAAGGCCCTCAGGGCCCCACTGTTAGCCGACCTTCAACAGCAACCGACTACCCCCGAACTTCTTTCGGACTTCATCAGCATCTGAGCTTCCTCGATAACAAGATTTCTACAGTAACCAGACTCCACCCAAATTTCTATGGCGGTCGATCTTCTCCCGGATCCTAATCGAGCTCCCACGAGAGCCAAACTTTGCTACAAATGGTCTACTCCGAACTCCTACAGTGGGTTGTCTACCCCAGATATCTACTGTAAGCAAATTTCTTTCGAACTTCTGTTACAAGTAGACTCCAGCCGAGCTACTCCGTAGCGAGTGGGCTCTGGATGAACTTCTACAGCGGGACACTACTCCGAGCTTCCACGACAACTGGTCCTCGCCCGAGCTCCTACAATAAACGGCCCCCTTTCGACCTCTCGCGAGAACCGAAGCCCGTCCGAACTTCTCCAGTGGATGGATTCCAGACGAGCTTCTATGACGGACGAGCTCCAGTAACTGGGTCCTTGTGATAGCCGATCGCCTCCGATGTCTGCCGAGCCTCCCCAGCGCTATCCGAACTCCATCGCCGGCCGACCTCCTACCAGGCTCCCCATAAAATCGGACTTCTCCGACGGACGATCTTCGAATGAGCTTCCACACTAGATAAATTTCAGACAGACTTTCCTAGCGATCGAACTTCTCCGAACTTCGTCAATAAAAAAATCTCCATCCGAGCTCCTACAGCAGGTGACTCCCATCTAAAAGGTCAGCACCCAAAGCATCCGACAATAGTAGATTCATCAGTGACCTCAGAACATCCGAGCCTCTCCTAGAACGATGATGTAAAGAGCCATTCTACTCCATCAGGCATCCCAGCTGAGCTTCAACCGACAGATCCAAACTCTCTGGCAAGCCACCACAAGAGCCACTACCCTGCTCCACTCTCTGCAACGGATTTCATGCAGCTCCACCACTCTCTGACAAGCCATGACAAGAGCCGCCATCCTGCTCCACTCTCTGCAATGGATTCCATGCAGCTCCATCACTCTCTGGCAAGTCCCAACAATGGACACCACTCCACTCTCCGCAACAAGCTCCACGTGGTCCTGAACGACCCTGATGCCATTACTCTTCGTAACAAACTCCACACGGCTCTGAGCGATCCACGATCAGATGGTTACAGACATCACTATCGGTCAGTTACACCCTCCGTCTATAAATAAGGACCCCCAGATACGTTCTTCTCTAACCTGGTAACTCTATCTCAAAACTCTGCCAAAATTTCTGCTCGAGCACTCCATTTCTGTTAAAGCAGAGTACTGACTTGAGCATCGGAGGGTCTTGTCGGAGCACCCCCAACTCTGGTTTAGACTTTCTTTGCAGGTCCCGATGGCGGCAGTGAGCATCCCAGCTCCAGCTTCTCCGACTTCGATGGAATTCTGCACCAACACTATTCATTTACAATGGTGGTGTAGTTAGCTGGAAGAGTTTCAAGCAGATGGTGATTGCTGATTCCACCATGGAGGTAGAGTATATTGCTGCATCGAAAGCTGTGAAGGAGGCATTTTGAAACAAGAAGTTTGTCGGGGAGCTTGGAGTGATGTCATCGGATACCATCCCTCTTTACTGCGATAATAATGGCACCATAGCCTAGCTAAGGAGCCAAGATCTCATCAAAAGTTCAAGTACATCGAGCAGCGATTTCATCTGATCCGTGATTACCTCAAAAAAGATTATGTCGAGGTCAAGAGAATCGACTCCACAAATAATGTGGCGACCCACTGACAAAGCCATTAGGCCAGCAAAAGATCGAAGCCCATCTTGAGAAGATGGGACTTAGATATGTAGCCAATTAGCATTAGGTCAAGTGGGAGTTTGTTAGATGTGTGCCCTAGATGCCAGATTGACTAACACATTCCTATACAAATCTAAGGACAAATTTATAATTTTGACTATAAATCAATAAATGGGTTATTCTTCTATCACATTATGTACATTGTGTCTGTGATACATCCTTTGAGTTAGTAGGAATGTCAATTCATATTTTCAAGAGTTAAAAATTTAAGGCATGAATTTACATAACTAAGTCATAAACAGCTCTTGACCATAGGATCATCATGAGGATGGTGATCGATCCAGAAGGTTGGTGTACGATCGCTTCTTTAGGATAGATGTGTCTTGAATCTATGGTGTGGAGACACCGAAGTGAGAGTACAGGTATTCATTAAGAATGAGAGTACTGAGCGTGACCACCTCAAGCAGTCATAAGGAAGTCTACCTTCTCGTCAATGACTAGCTCGATGTTGAGTTGTGTGTCTAGTTCTTTGACCTGAGGTGTATCGACAGTTCACCTTGAGTATGTTATAGTTTGACTACACCATAACTCGATCTCCTAGCCATTCAAAATCCTAAGGTGTATGTTGGCTGTAGCATATTCATTATAGGAATCAGATCGCACCAAGATGGGATCTATCAACCTCAGTAGATGAGAGGAGTAGTCCTATGATGATCGAAAGATCGAGTCCTTAAGTCCATGGCCATGGCAGAATGAAATAATGAAAAAAAATTTCCATTGGGGTTTCACATCGAACTCGGATCGATCGATTGATTCATATAACTGATGTTGGGTTTGACGAGTTCACCTTAACCCTAATTCAGTCAGGACTCATGATAGAGGAACTCAATCATACAGGTAGCTGCATCGAGAGGTTCATCTTCAGTTCTGATGGGTTGCCACCATATACTGCTAGGTGACACTGGTAGATTTTGGAAGCAATTAGAATGATCTTGATGATCGATCATTCTAATTATATGAATTAAAGAGTTCTGGTCCATCGAAAGGAGTTTCGATGATGTCGATGATGAGATCATGACATATCTTATTATCATATAGAATTGAACCTAACTGGGTCACACTAACAAGGGTTAGGATCTGGATATCATCAATTGAGCTAGCCCAATTGATTTGGATTAGATCCAATTAGGTTCAAGAAAATCATGCTAGCACACTATCGGGCCTAACTTTCTCCTCGTGTAATCTTTTCTATCCCGACTGAGTCAAATGTGATTTGACTCACCCAGAGAATCTTGAGAAAGTTTCTCTCAGTCTAAATGAAGCTTGTCTAGCTCAAAAAAGTCTTGTCTTAATTCATGAGATGAATTTAAGATAACACCTGCTAAATTCTGTTACCTGTCATTTTCATTTTAGGACATCTGTCAAATATTGACATATGGGTCTTAAACTGAAGAGAGCTCATTGGAAGATTTTTGTGGAGTGTCCACATGTCAAAACCATATTAAATTAGATACCATAATCAGATTATGGCGTGAGCCCAATTGGATTAAGTGGGCATCCCAAATGGATAAGGATGAAGAGACTTGATCAACATGGACTTGTTGGCGCCAACCTTCCTTTGTGCTTATCCAAAGATGGTGCCAACATAGGAGAGAGAGTGAGGATTCTTATCTGATATGATTAGATGATATTACTCCATCAATCAAAATTTTTTTGGATTTATTAGAATTTTTTGATTGATCGAATGATGTGGCACTGCATAGTGCAGCAGGGTCAATATAAACCCTATCTGCGCCTAGGGTTTCAAGAGATTGCACAAAACCCATCAAAACTGCTACCCCCTTTCCTCTTCTCCATATCACATCTGTAGCTCTCCCTCTCCTCTTCATGTCCAAGGAGTTGGACATCCATCTGGTGAAGGATCAAGGCGTGGTGATGCTTTGAACAAAAGGCTGCAGGACTTCTTCGATAGGCTGCTGCACCAGCTTCAGAAAGACTTTTGAAGATCTTCCTAATCAGATTTAGTTTTGATTTTTAGAGCAAAGAATTGTGAGGAGAAGATGATCTAGATCCTGCCTGAGTGGATACTGGTAGAGGCTAGGTGATTGCGTGGCTAAATCAGAACCTCAGGCTTGCTGCGATCATCTACAGGGTAATCAGATTACCCTTGAGGTATTTCATGTTTCCTCATGTTTTAGATTTATTTTAGAATTAATATCAGATAATAAAATTAGATCTAGAGATTTAGATCTGAAATAAATGTAGGATAAATTTTTTTTTTTAAATGATTCCACCCCAGATTTGATAAATCTGGAAGATCCTACAAGAAAAAAGATGGTTTTTCTTTCAAATACAATGCATCAGGGGCACCCAGCCCTTATTGCAACCCTTGCAAATACATTTATATAATCAGTCAATAGGAAAGCATTCATGCAACATCCATCACATAGATGTACCATAGACCATAACCACTCAACATGCATTTTATAAAATTATAAAATATGATAACTAATTTCTCATGTTATCTTAATTATGATATCATTTATAAATATGTCAATGGAGATGTTTAAATATATGGGCATAGGGCCCATCTAGGATTTTTGATTTGAGTTCAACTCTTGACCTAAATATAATTTTAAATCAATTATTTATCATCATTTTGAGTTATGTTGATCAATTCCTAGGTTAACCCTAATCCAATTAGGTTAGTATAGATTCGATCAAGCATGACTCAAACCCTAATCAAATTAGGTCAATGACAATTTGATCAATCTAAATTAAACATAACTTCTAATCAAATTAGAACTATGAATTTAATTTAATCTATAATCATTAATTTAATCTCATTAGATCAATGAATTATAGTTAAACAAATCCATCGACAAAAATCCTAATCCATGTCTGAGATATTCTTTCCATGATCAAAATTTTTCGGCTCCACACATACCTTAGACAACAACCAAAATGGAAGACCTATAATGGTGAGTGCCCAATAACATGGTGGTTGGCCCTTGGATCTTAGATGAATGCATCAAATGTAAGAACTCTAAGTCTTGGTAATGTACATCCAATATATCATTCTAAGGCTTTGCACATCACATGCACTAGATTTACAATTTCATCGAAAATTAAATCATGGGATCTAACTTAAATTTGTCACACAAGTATAAAGATCATGAAAAATCATATCCAAGTATGATCATGGATTGATAACATTTTATCATTAGCAAAAGATGCATCAAAAACATGAACTAAATATCAATCAGAAAATCTGATTTTGACATAATACGAACTGAATCTTATCCATATCACAATAATAACATGAAATTTGATTGAATCAATTAAGGGTGGCTCTGATATCACTGTTGAGTTCTGGTGATGCAGGAGAATATAAATTTTAAAAATTTTTATATGTATTCAACTATTGAAAATAAGCTTAACAATAAAACATGATTATCGGAATATAAAATCCTAAGAATACCTTGATGATTACAATCAAACAACATAAGCATGTATAACAAGAACAGATTAGAAGTCATATACCAATATGAAGATGATGATCTGGTAATCATGAGATCTCTATAAGACTCCAAAGTAGAAGTCCTCCAATGGTGATCCATACGGGACTGATCAGGGCCCTTCCCAATTTGACGTAGTGCTGTAGCCTTTTTCGCAAGTTCGCTACTGATCATCCTTTGTAAGAATGGATTGCATCACTACTTGTATGCCTTTGAGACCTCCACTAGGATCACTTTAGAAATCATTTCTCAAATGATCTCACCATACAAAATTAGATTTGATGTTCAACACTTGAACAATCTGATTTTAGGACAAGCATCACATGCTTTTCATTTTTCTCTTCCCTTCTTTTCTATTTTTTTCTCCCTTTTCATGTCTTTTTCTTCTCAAGTTTTTTTTTTTCTTTCCTCACATAATCCCATGTCTAAGGCACTTTTAGATGAGATCTTATCCCATATGTGGCACCCCTTATATAAGGAATGAAGGGGCACCACAAAATTCCCAAGGGGGCACCAACTCTTGGCATCCCTTATTCCTTATAGGATAAAACTTAATTTTTAGCATGGAATCCAAAGGATTAAGGCATGGAATAAGAGGAGTTTTATAAGTAGAAGGACTCTTCCTCTGCTACAAAAAATAAAGTGCCATTTGATGGTGCGTGGGATAAGGGAATGGGCATGAATTCAAGAGTCCAAAATAAGATGGACTCTTCCATAATTCAACGCACAAAAAGGAGGCATCACATTTATTTTTCTAGCATGTGAGTTCCTTCCCAGAGAAGGACTCTTCCTTCTCTTCTATTCTCACATACTCCAAGAGTCATCACATGACATGAGAAACAAAAGAATGCATGGAATTAGAAAGGAAATTTAAGAGAAGTAAGTCAAAAGGACTCCTCCATTCTCAACACAAAAATAAATGTGGCATCCCATTATTTAGCATGTGGCTTGGCATGGAGATGGAAAAATCCAGATGAAACACTTTCAAATGGATGGGTTAACCAAAATAGAAAACCAAAGATTGAACCTAATCTTATTAGGTCAATGCATCAAGCTTAGGTTTAGCACAAACACCTTTGCACTAAACCAAATTAGAAACTTGGGTTAATTCATGTGCTAGCAATTTAATTAACCCATTGGATTTACAATAAATCTAAATAAATTAGATCAAGATCAAATTTTTATTGTGTGTGACCCATTGGATTCCATATGTAGCCAGTAGTGGACTCAAACTCATAACCTAATCCAGTTAGATCAGCCCAAAAGCATCAATTAATCAGAATACCTTCTAATTAATTTTTGAATTAAACTCTTTTAATTCACGTAAGTCCACAAGTCAAGATTGACTCTAACAACATGTCATGACGATCCAAAAGATATAAAATTTAATAAAAATATCAAAATTACTCTTTCGTGGTGAGTTATTGTGTAATTCAATCCTTCGATTACACAACATCTCAGACAGACCATCGGTATGGAATCATGTCAAGTCCAAATACCTATCAATATGTATCTTGATCCTATGATGATGACTCGATTGATGAACTAGTAAAAATTTTTTTTACTATTCATCCCTGCTTTGGTTAGAGACTCTTAGAGTCATCATCCTATAAGATCACATCGGATGTTCTCTCCTCCTACAAAGAATGATCGATTCCTTATTGACCACTCACAATCTCCATGCACACTTCACCATACCCAGAATATCCTACACATATCTCAAAATGGCATGCTAGAAAATAAATCAAAGTAAAGATCTATATACACAAGGTACCATGGTGATCTCAGATCAAGGGATCACATGCACCACTCCCACTAGAGAACCATCTGTCGATATGCTGTAAGGCTCCATCAGATATTCTTCCTGTGAGTCTGTTCAGTGAACTTATTCTTTAATGAGCACTTATATCATCATATTAGTGTCATCACACAAGTGATTGTGAGATCAATCACCCTCTCTATCAACTATACATAGAATGTACCAGTCTTATCAACATCATCTATCTCTGACTCAATGATCCAATGACTGAAAATATTTTAGATTGGGGCTATCAAGATTTTATTATTGGTATAATCTCATCATGACCCTAAGATTATTATCCTAATCTATGAGGTTATCATAATCATAAAAATATGATGCAGCAAATGATAAAATATAATACTTTATGAATAAAATAATTAATATCATACAAATGAGTAGGAAGATATCATAGAAAAATCTCATCACATTACACATGCGATTGGCTTATAGGGTACTATTCTTTCATTTCTTCCTCTCTGGTTCCAATGCCATATCCGATGCTTTTCTCTTCTTTATCCATTGCTGGAGTAACATCTAGGTTTCACGTGAGGTGTTTAGGTTTAGATATGGAGGAGGTCGTACTAGAGTTTTCACTATAGTGATACCCATCAAAATTGGGGTCCTGTCAGCAAGGACAGAGAATTTTGATGAGCAGACCAACTCACAAAGACTGCACGCCAACCTAGATCTACTTGAAGAGGCTAGGAAAAAGGTGCATGTTTGAATGATAGCTTATCAACAAAAAGTCATCCAATAATACAATGCCAATAACCGAAACAAAGTCTTTAGAGTCTGTGACCTGGTGCTGCACAGGATGGGGGTATCACAACCAGGAGAGTGAGGCAAATTGGCCCCAAATTGAGAGGATCCATACCAAGTGGAGGAGATCGTCAAGCCAGAAACTTACTAGCTAAGACAACTTGATGGAACAACACTCTCCCGACCATGTAATTCAGAGAACCTCCAAATCTATTATCAGTGATGTACATACAACCCTCCTCAATAAAATTCTATTTTTTTAAAAAAAGCATCAGTTCATTATCTTCTCGTCAATCTATAGGAGATATACGACAGTCATTGATCGATCAGTCAGTTGAAGACCATACGACGGCTTTTGATCGGCCAGTCAGTTGAGCACCATATGATAGTCTTCGATCGGCCAGTCAGTTGAGGACCATATGACGGCCTTTGATTGGCCAGTTAGTTGAGACCATGTGACTGTCATTAATCGGCCAGTCAGTTGAAGATCATACAACAGCCTATGACGGCCAGTCACTAAAGACAACGACGATCTTTGATTAGCCAAAAAAAAAAGAAAGTGACAAATCCAAAAGTATGCATCCATGATACATAGAGTTACTAAGAAAAGCTAGATAACCTTTTTCATTCAAGTATTTACAAGAAAAAAAAAGATAGTGTCTGAAGCACCACCTTACAAAAAGAAAAAGAAAAAAAAGAAAGAAGAAAAAGTAGAGGAAAGGATGAGGGTGTTGAAAAATATGTCCCAAAGCCAATCGTCAGCCTGTTGACGATTGTGCTCATCTTGTAAATTATATATAATTTTTATTAATAAAAATTATTTAATATTTTTATTATAAATTATCCATCTTTAAACTCCTGTATTGTAATGAAGTCCTTAAGACTATAATTAATCGACAAAGAGGATTTATTATTAAGTCCTTAAAAGTGTTCGCGACCAAATGATATACAATTAATAGGATGATAGGAATATCAAGTATAGATCATTGTGTACCATATGAGTTGGTTGTCTTCTTAATAAAGGAGTGTGAAAATACTATTGGCATGCACATGGAATGTAAGAGTACACTCGCATCAAATATGATGATGTGTTGAGCACTCTGCTGTCATGAGTAGCTCATGAAGAGTATGGGTATAAGTGTCTCTCAGATCTGAGACCACTATGATGACTTGTAAGTAACTCATTGTACTTTAGTACTGGACTATCTGAGTATCTAATTTAGTAATGGAAGGATATTGGGTGCGGTCTAGTACTTATCAAGTCAGTGTGTGAGTCAAGATGGAATTGACCCCTCTGAATTAGTAGGAGATATAATTAGTGTATTTTAATTCAGTAAAATCTTGATCAGAATATTCTATGAGATAGATTTGAAAGGTTGAAATACAATATGGTCGACTAAATTAGGGTTGATAGTTAAACCTTAGATCATCTTGAGCATTAGGGTCAAAGGGATGAATATACGATAACCATACGTCAGTAGGTTCTAGAATGTTACTTTGTAATACTTCGACCTATCCGGTCGTCGGGTCACCATTACTAGATGGTTATATCGATTGGTATAAGAAGTTATTCCTATACTACCGGCTTAGGTTTGAACCTATGGGGTCACATGCATTAGAAGATTTAATCAGATCTGATGGCTGAAGAGTCTAATTGGATTGTGACTCTTATGAGGAGTCCCACTGAGACTGAGACTCTGAAGGAGAGTCCCACTAGGACTGAGACCCTACTATTAATAGAGAATTAATTAGTAATTGATTTAATTTGATTAAGTAAAGAGCTTTGGATCATGTCTAATTGAATTGATTCAGTTTGGCTCAAATTGGGTTTGATATGATCAATCTTAATTACAAGAAAAATTTAATCCTGATTCGATCAGAGTTTGAGAACAACCAATTTCTAACTAGGTTAGAAATTTATTGAGATATTTGGATTCCTAATTGAATTAGGTTTATTTCTATCAGTGGGTTCAATCCAAATTTGATTTGGATTAGAATCAGATTAGAAATAAAGAGTCCAAGTGTTGGAAAATGTATCCTAAAGTCAATCATCTAGGTTGTAGATGATTGTGCTCCATACAAGTATATGAATTATAAAATAATAAATATTATCTGATAAATTAATTATAAGAAATACATCTTTCAAAATAAAACTTATATATTATGATGAAGTCCTTAGAACTACTACCAAAATGATAAAGAAAGATTTATCATGTAGTTCTCAAATCTTACTAACGACCAAATGATACAATTGTTACAAGGATGATAATTGTATCAAGTGTAGGTCGTTGTGTGCCATATTAGTTAATTATTCTCTTAACCAAGACGTGTGGTGACATGAGTATGGCATACGGATGATATGTAGAAGTACATTTCATTAAGCGTTACCACTTTTGGAGCACTCTGCTATCAAGAGTTGCTCTGATGGGATATAGGTATATGTGTCTCTCTGATCTGAGACTGTCTTGGTGACTTACAAGCAACTCACTATACTTTGATATTGGACTATCCGAATTTTTAATTCGATGATGAAAGGTTTTTAAGTACAGTCAAGTACTTGTGAAATCTGAGTACGAGTTAAGATGAGATTGATCGCTTCAAGTAAAATTGGAGATGATGCATCACTATATTTCAATTTAACAAAACTTTGGCCAAAGTAATCCTAATAAGGAGTCACAAAATTTTGAAGATTGAGATACAATGTGGATCACTCTTCTTAGGTTGACAGTTTAACCCTTAGTCATCTTTAAGCATCAAGTATCAAAGGGATGATTTATACGGTAACTATATCCACATGGGTTCTAGAGTATTGCTGGGCATACATTCAGTCTATTCAAACGTTGGATCCCATTGCTAGATGGTTATATCAATTAGTATAAAAATTATTCTTATGCTACCGACTTAGATTTGAACCTATGGGGTCACACACATAGAAGTACCTGTCAGATCAAATGGCTGATTGACGATTATGAATCATTGAAGGATTTAATTATTAATTTGATTAATGATTAATCCTATGCAAAGATTATAATAAAAAATTTATTAATAATTGGTAAATTAGAAAAATAATTAATTAACAATATGATTGTTAATTGGCTCAATTTGATTACGCAATGGAGATTGGATCAGATCTAATTGAATTAGATTCAATTAAATTGGCTTTGGATTGATTGGATGCATCTCTATTGATAACAGGGCTTGTTCCAATTGATCTCAGGGATGCAAATCAAATTTTAAATTGAATATGATTCAATTAGTTTTATATAAGCTTGGATTGGATCAAATCCTATTGGATAATCAGCTTGATTGGATCAAGTCTTATTATCAAAAATTTTTCTGATATTCATCAAGAATTAATCTCTGGATCAATGAGATTTTAATCTAACTAATTCTCAATTAGATTGGAGCCTAATTGGTTTCATAATTGGACTAGTATCTAATTAGTTAGTTTGTTATAACTAATTTTTAAATTGATTAGGATTGGGTCCAAGGGTTAGTTAGAGTTAGAACAAGATCTTGAGCCCTATTTGGAATAGGACTTAACCAACTTGAAACATCCCATGTGCTTAAATATCTCCACGCCTCCTCTCCTTTAAATGAGAGAAATCCTATGCCCCACTATGAGTTGTGCCCCCTCTTTTATCTAGCATGAAAAAGGAGGCATCCTTCCCTTCTCCATGTCGCCCAAAAATAAGAAGGGGGCATCCAACTCAAGGGGGCGTCCAAGAGTTGGACGCCCCAACACCCACACGCCAAGCCCCTTCTCCATGTGTCTTTAGAAGATATTTTTCAGAGGCTTAGTTGCTGGTTCTTAGGTATCAAAGAGAGGCTCCTCTATTGATTTTATAGCAAAAAATAGGAGAAGTAAAGTTCTTCCCAAAGAGAGATAGATCAAGGAAGAAGAAGGATCTTCTTTCTTGTACACAGCCTTAAAGAAGAAGGAGTTCTTCTTCTATATTTTTTTTTATTTTTTAAAAATAAAAATTAAATTAGATCTAATTTTTAATATAAAAATTTAAAAAGAAAATATCAAAAAAAATTTGGTTGGATGTTTGGACTTTCTAGAGTTCTAGATCAAAGAAGAAGAAGGATCTTCTTTCTTGTGCACAGTCTTGAAGAAGAAAGAATTTTTCTTTCAAATTTTTTTTATTTTTTATAATAAAAATTAAATTTAATTTAATTTTTAATATAAAAATTAAAAAAAAATATTAAAAAAATCTGGTTGGATATTTGAGGCTTCCTAGAGTTTTAGATCAAGGAGAAAAAGGGAGAAGAAAAGAGAAGAATGGTTCTTCTCTTGAGTCTCTCTTTTGAATTTTTCTAGGGTTCAAAAATCTATATAATTTTCAACATAAAAAATTAGATTAGAACTAATTTTTATCATGAAAAGTCAGAGAACAAAAGTTTTTCTTGAGGGCGTGAAAGGACGAGAGAAAGGTTCTCTCTTATGCATAAAAAAATTGAGAAGAAAGGGTTCTTCTCTTGATCTCTATTGTAGAGATCTGATGCATGAATCCAGGAAGAAAAGGAGAGGGTCTCCTTATTCTTCATCTTCGTGGTTCCTCTTAGATCAGTCAAAGTATGATGTCTTCACAAGCTGGTACTCCAAAAGAGATCGATCAGCACAAGGGCTTCATGTGGATACCTGTAGAGGTCGGACGCATGTGCGGCTATCAAGCATCATGAAAAATTAAGTACCATAGATTTTGGATATGGTGATCTACCACTCATGCTCAGGTATAAGGTTTTGATCTCAATTAATATTTATATATGATTTAAATATGAATTAGATATGATCTAATTACACATAGCTGTGATCTATACTTACTGAATTTTAGATTTCAATTTTGGATACATGCATATTAGTTCATGTCATAGATCCTGTATGGTGATTTTAGATTTGATCTATGCATATATTATAGATAAAATTATTTAATCTATGTATATTCTGCTATAAATTTTTGAAAATGCATGCACAAAACCCACCATGCTTCCCTTCAAATGGGTTTAGAGCCAGGTTCATTATGATATGAATATATATGCATGTAGAGTTGAAATCTAGATTTAGCAATATATAAGATATATTATGATCTGATTTTAGATATGATCTAATATAAAATTAGATCTAATATAATTTAGATTTGATCTAAATTTTTTGTATGTATGATATGTGAATTAGATTAAATATTCTAAGTAACAAAGTACTCGAATTGGATAATCACCAGACCGTTTAATCATAGGAGCAAGTAGGATTATATGACCCTCTCTTCTCATTCAATGGGGTGCTCTTCATAGTGTGTAGGGGTGCCACTGTGAGGTCCCATGAAGAAGAAAATGAAAGGAGAAAACTTACTTTTCTGCAAAACTCTAGATGTTGAATCCCTAGAATTTGTTGTACGTGATACAAAGCATTAATTGTAAGAAAAGTAAAATATCTAATCTGTATGATAAAAATTATTTTAATCATAAAAATAAAATTTAGAATTATAAAATATTTAGATATGATCTAAAATTTGTTATGATTGATTTTATTTCAGTTTATGCGAGAATTTTTAGATCTGAAACTATGTGATACCAATTGGCATGCCAATTGAGCCAACTAATTTTGAATTGAATCGATCCTGTCTCCTATTTTAATCGATTCAGTGTAGACTAATCTGACCTAGTTATCTCAGGTTAAACAGTAATGGTTACTATTCATGATTAGTTAGTCGATCAAATATCAGACTCTGAAGTGAGTCAATTCAGTTCAGGGGTGAGCCGATCTAGTTTTCAGAGTAAAAAATTTTACATAAAATGATGTAAAATTATTTTACAAAATTAAAATGATTTCAATTAATAATCTTAGCCCATGTTAATGCTATACTTAATTAAAAAATAAGAAATATATTTTAAATCTAGAATTATAATTAAAGATTTAATGACATTGCATAAAACATGGGGCATGGATTAGCTCAAATTAGGTCCTTTTAATTAGGTTAGACCTAAGGTTAGAATCAAAGACTTAATGGACTAAAAAGAGTAGTTGATCCAATCTAACCAATAGTTGATTTAGATTAGATCAAGGGTACTTTAAATCAAAAATAATAGTTATAATTGATCGAGTCCGTATCTTTGATTAAACTAAATGGATCTTGATTGTGGCTCAAAGGTTGAGCTTGAGTCATTAGGCTAATTAGATTGCTAGGTGACTCGAGTTGACCCATGTTATTAAGGTTAATCAGTATGACTAATTTAGGTACCCTGGACCGACTTGTCTTTAGTCCTTCTCATGATTTGGTGAAGTCAGTGGAAGGATTTATGATGTGTCGGTTGGACCAGCTAGTCACTAGTTCTCTTCATGACTTGGTGAAGTCAATGGAAGGATTTATAATTTGTAGGTCGACTGATATCTTTTAAAAGATTTAATCAAATCTTTTAAATTATTAAGTCCATAAAATGAGCTAGTTATAAGGATAACTAGATCATAGCCTCCCATTAAGGTGAATGATAATAGGTCTGTTATTTCTAATTGACATTGCAGGTGCCATCTATTTGGTGTTCTCTCTGAATGATAGAATTATCATTCATCATATGATGACTCTGTTGAACTATCTGATGGTGGTCAGGTTAACCAAGCCATCCTCGGGCTTGATCATTCTTTGACTAGTATCACTGAGTAGGTTCATGTTAATGGTTGGACCTAACCGAATCTTTCAGTGGAGGCCCATCACCTACTGAAATAAAATCTATGATGAAATTATATACTAGAAGTTGTTTGGAGAAATAATTTGTTGAGAACCTAACCATAGATGCATATGGGTTGATTGAGCCATCCTTGGGCTTACATGCAGTCTGTGTGGATTCTAGTACCCGCTAAGGAATTAAGGTAATTCCTGAAATTGGAGGTAGAGGCTACCAATTTATATAAAATAGTTGGAGAACCTTTAGACTAAAGTCCAAGTCTTTAGGCTTAAAGTAGTTCATATACTGATAGGTCAATTGTTCTCTTTTCAAAAATAGCTAGACAATTATCGCTTTCTTCACTGTGAGACAGTGAAAATGTTATTAGACCTAACTTTAATAGTCAGTATCAGAAGTTGAGTATAGTTTTAGAGCTAATTGATCAAAAAATCTCAGGCTTATCCAAACAGGCTTAAAAGAGAAATCAGCAAATGGTTGCTAGTTAAGATAGTTATATGATAAGTCCTTGAAGTTTCTCTATCGATAATCCTACTATCAAGATATAGGATACCGACAATATAAGTTATGTTTGTAAATAGTTGTAAAAGACTTCAAGATAGTAGAAGATTTGAAAATGGCAAGAGACTCCTGAATGCAAGACATTAAAGTCTGTTCCAGTTTTAACATTAGGAATCATCGAGCTTGTTCTCAATTTTGAAGATGTCATTTAAGTGATTGTCACTATTACCCAATCTTATTGATGGTGTCAATAAGAATGATTATTGTGATATCATTATGAATGATACTGTAATAATGAGTAGATAATTGAAGCTGACATAAACTCAGTACCATAGCCTGTTAGTGTAAAGTACACTTCTAACTAGCATCCTAGATTAGATAATATCACTAAAGCCTGCCTCTGGCATTGTTGACTTAGTCACCTTTTATTAGAAAGGGTGAATGAGCCAGCGATGTTCTAAGTTTGGTACATATTGATATATTTGCACTTATGAACATAAGTACCAAAAGAGGGCTTTACTACTTTATTAAAATCTCTGACAACCTATCTTGACATGGGTACATCTTGCTTGTGAAGCACAAATTTGAATCGATTAAAGTGTTCAAATGATTCTGTAATGAGGTAGAAAAATAGAATTCATCGGTTTGACTGATGAAGTGAATACCTTTACAGTAAGTTTTGACATATTTAGGAAAAAAATAGATTCTCTATCAATGGACCTCTCTTGGGATATCATTGTTTGAAAGGGTGTCTAACAGGAGGAATTGCACTTTATTAGACATGGTTTGATCCACTGTGGGTTTGCTGGTCTATCTGAGGTTATGTTTTAGATACTACTTGATATATGCTCGAGAACAATCTGAGCAAATCGATCACCAAAACTCTATATGGGATATGGACTTGGATAATTTGATACTCTCTTACTTTAACATTTGGGGTATCGAGCTTATGTGAAATGTTCACAAACTGACTAGCTTGGATCTTGATCTGATAAATATTATTTTAAAGATATTTCTTCTACCTTCCTGATAGATATAAGATGTTCATGAATCTTAAGGCATTCTTTTTGGAAAAGAAGTTTCTTGGTGAAGGAACTGATACCGTTAAGACCAAGCTTAGTAAAGCTTGATAGGTAGAGGAACCAATTCTGACACAAACCAATAAAACTGGAGTTGATTAGATCAAATTTGAAGCTCAATGTAAAGGCATTCTTGAGTAGATACGGTAGAGTACTGTATCAGTCAAATAGATACTTCGATTTTTAGATTCGGAATGAAGATTTGATCTTCCATACAGATGCAATAGAGGGATCTAACCTTGAGAAGTAGCTTGGAGCTATTAAATCTGAAATGAAGTCTATGAAAATTGATGATGTATGGACATTCATTGATTCACCTGAAGGGATAAGACTCATAGGGTATAAGTGGATTTTAGATGGATAAGAGGTATAGATGAAAAGGTGTAGACCTATTAATTCTGTTCGGTTGCCAAAAGATTTCATCAAAGTTATAGTGTTGACTATGATGAGAAGTTTATCTTGTGACAATCCTTAAGTCCATTCGGATTAAATTAAGCTTCTCGAAGTTGGAATATATATTTTGAACATATGGTTTCATTGAGAACAAAAAAGAATTCTGTATGTATAAATGGGCTAATAGTTCTATAAAAATATTCTTTGTGTTGTTTGGATGAAATTCTCTTAATCGAGAATGACATCTCTACATTATAGGGAATAAAAGCTTGGTTATTATCTCTATTCTCCATAAAGATTTGGAAGGTTATTAGAACTATCCTTAAGTATTTATGAAATATTAAAGACCAATGACTCATTTATGGAGAGTTTGACTTAAAATCTATAGAATATTGATTTCAGTTTCTAGTCAGATCGAAATAACAAAGTTGTGTCAGATTATGTTTTTATCTTAAAAAGAGGAGCGACATGCTGGAAAGGTTCCATGTAATATTCAGTAGCCGGTATTATTTACAATACAGAGTTTTTTGTGGTATCTGATACTGATAAAGAAGTTGTTTGGTTATGAAAATTTATCAGTGAACATGGAGTGGCATCCTCCATTGATGATCCAGTCTTTCTGTATTGACAGCAGTACTGGAGCCATAGCTCAAGCTAAAGAATTGATGTTCCATCTAAGAATTAAATACTTTCTGCATTGCAATCAACTTGTTCGATAAGATCGAAATAAAGTCAACCTTAGAAAGATTGATTGAAAGGAGAACTTGACCGACCCATTGACTAAAGCAATCAGATCTAAAGAGTCAATGATATAAAATGAAAGATGGGTATTTGATATCGATCTGATTGATTTTAGTCCAAGTGAAAGTTGTTGGAAAATATGTCTTAAAGTCAATCATCTAGGTTGTAGATGATTATGCTCTATACAAGTATATGAATTATAAAATGATAAATATTATCTGACAGATTCATCATAAGAAATATATCTTTCAAAATAGAACTCATATATTATGATAAAGTCCTTAGAACTACTTCCAAAATGATAAAGAAAGATTTATCATGTGGTTCTTAAATTCTGCTCCTGACCAAATGATACAATTGTTACAACGACGATAATTATATCAAGTGTAGGTCGTTGTGTGCCATATTAGTTGGTTGTCCTCTTAATCAAGGCATGTGGTAACATAGATATGGCATACGGGTGATATGTAGGAGTATATTTCACTGAGTATGACCACTTTCGGAGTACTCTGCTGTCAAGAGTTGCTCTGATGGGATATGGATATATGTGTCCCTCTGATCTGAGACTGCCTTGGTGACTTATAAGCAACTCACTGTGCTTTGGTGCCAGACTATTCAAATTTTTAATTCAGTGATAGAAGGTTTTTGGGTACAGTCAAGTACTTGTGAAGTCTGAGTGTGAATCAAGATGGGATTAATCGCTCTAAATAAAATTGGAGATGATGCATCACTATGTTTCAATTTAGCAAAATTTTGGCCAAAGTAGTCCTATTGAGGAGTCATAAGATTTTTAAAGTTGACACAATGTGGACCACTCTTTCTGGGTTGATAGTTTAACACTTGTCATCCTTGAGCATCAAGTGTCAAAGAGATGAATTATAAGATAACTATATCCACATAGGTTCTAAAGTGTTGCTGCACATACATTCGACCTATCTGGACGTCGGATCTTATTGCTAGATGATTACATCGATTAGTACAAGAATTATTCTTATGCTATCAATTTAGGTTTGAACCTATGGGGTCACACACATAGAAGTACCTGTCTGATCAAATAGCTGATCGACGATTATGAATCGTTGAAGGATTTAATTATCAATTTGATTGATGATTAATCTTATACAAAGATTATAATAAATAATTTACTAATGGTTAGTAAATTAAAAAATAATTAATTAATAATATGATTGTTAATTGACTCAAATTGATTGAGCAATGAGGATTGGATCAGATCTAATTGAATTGGATTCAATTAGATTGGCTTTAGATTGATTGGATGCATCCCTATTGATAACAGAGTTGTTCTAATTAATCTTAGGGATGCAAATCAAATTTTAAATTGAATATGATTCAATAAGTTTTATATAGACTTGAATTGGATCAAATCCTATTGGATAATAGGCTTGATTGGATTAAGTCCTATTATTAAAAATATCCCTGATATTCATCAAGAATCAATCTTTGGATCTATAGAATTTTAATCTACCTAATTTTCAATTGGATTGGGGCCGAATTAGTTTCATAATTGGACTAGGATTCAATTAGTTAGTTTGTTATAACTAATTCTTAAATTGGTTAGGATTGGGTCCGAGGGTTAGTTAGAGTTGGAACAAGATCTTGAGCCCTATTTGGAATAGGACTTAACCAACTTGAAACACCCCATGTGCTTAAATATCTCCATGCCTCCTCTCCTTTTACTATGAGAAATCCCATGCCCCACTATGAGTTGCGCCCCCTCTCTTATCTTGCATGAAAAAGGAGGCATCCCTTCCTTCTCTATGTCGTCCAAAAATAAGAAAGGGGCATCCAAGAGTTGGATGCCCCAACACCCACACGTCAAGCCCCTTCTCCATGTCTCTTTGGAAGAGATTTTTTAGAGGCTTTGTTGCTGGTTCTTAGGCATTAAAGAGAGCTCCTTTGCTGGTGTTATAGTAAAAAATTAGAGAAAAGAAGTTCTTCACAAAGAGAGATAGATCAGGGAAGAAGAAGTGTCTTCTTTCTTGTGTGCAGCCTTGAAGAAGAAGGAGTTCTTCTTTCAAATTTTTTTCTTTTTTTTTAAAAATAAAAATTAGATTAAATTTAATTTTTAATATAAAAATTTAAATAAAAAATATCAAAAAAAATCTGGTTGGATGTTTGGGACTTCCTAGAGTTCTAGATCAAGGAAGAAGAAGGGTCTTTTTTCTTGTGCGCAGCCTTGAAGAAGAACTCCTTCTTCTTTCAATTTTTTTTTTATTTTTTGTTAAGATAAAAATTAGATTAGATCTAATTTTTAATATAAAAATTTAGAGAAAAAATACTAAAAAAATTTGGTTGGATGTTTGGAGCATCCTAGAGTTCTATATCAAGGAGAAAAAGGGAGAAGAAGAGAGAAAAAAGGTTCTTCTCTTGAATCTCTCTTTTAGATTCTTTTAGAGCTCAGAAATTCATATAATTTTGAGTATAAAAAATCATATTAGATCTACTTTTTATCATAAAAAATTAGAGAAAAAAATTCTTCTTAAGGGCATGAAAGGAAGAGAGAAAGGTTTTCTCTCATATGTGGAAAAATTGAGAAGAAAGGGTTCTTCTCTTGATCTCTATTATAGAGATCTGATGCATGAATCTAGAAAAAAAAGAGAGGGTCTCCTTATTCTTCATCTTTCTGATTTCTCTTAGATCAGCCAAAGCATAATATCTTCACGAGCTAGCACTACCGGAGAGATTGATCAGCACAAGGGCTTCATGTGGATACCTGTAGAGGTCGGACGCGTGTACGACTGTCAAGCATCATGAAGAACCAAGTATCATAGATTCTGGATGCGGTGATCTACTACCCATGCTTAGGTATGAGGTTTTGATTTCAATTAATATTTAGATGTGATCTAAATATGAATTAGATATGATCTAACTGCACATAGATATGATCTATACTTGCTGAATTTTAGATTTCAATTTTAGATACAAGCATATTAGTTCATATCATAGATCTTGTATGGTTATTTTAGATTTGATTTATCATGCATTATAGATTAAATTATTTAATCTATATATGTTCTGCTGTAAATTTTTGAAAATGCATGCACAAAACCCACCACGCTTCCCTTAAAATCAACTAGAACTCTATCCTTATCTCCTTGCGCCACACTTAGACCCATGCCTGCATCTCCATGCCAAATAGGATTTGGCTTGATCTTTTTGGTGTCAAAGTAGTAGACCCAATAAGGGTGGGTAGCAATGATTGATGACTCATAATTCTGTCTCTTGCCTAATTCGAATGCGATCCAAGTTAGAGATAAGATGAAAATAAGAAAAGAGATTTTTCATACAAGAAAGATTGTTGGCACCATATTAATTTTTTTTTTATTTTTTCTGAAGAGATCTTGGGTGTGTGGGACATCAGTATCCTTCTCCACACTAAAGAGCTTTTTTTGGAATTTTTTGGGATGCCAAAAGTGGTTTTGGCATGGACTCTTGGCGCCCTCCCTTGGTTGAAAACCCTAATTCCAAGTCTATAAAAGGGTGGCTCCTCCTCTTTGGCATCATATACATCTTTTCCTTGCTAGTTTTTATTTTTCCTGAGCTCTTCTCCTCCTCCTCTCTTCCTTCTCTAGATCCCTTCATCCTTTGAAGTATCTAAGATACTTGAAGAAAAAGGAAGAGATCAGCCGTCAAAATTACTTTAAGGCTAACACCTCCAAGCCCTTAATCTGTGCCAATCTTCACGTGGATTTTTTTATAGAGGCCAGATGACTTCATGTTGCTGAAAGTAATTTGAGGAACATCCTCTCCAAGAATTAGACTAGAGGAGATCAAGATTCAATTGATTTGGTAATTGTTTCTAACTTGTCTTGATCATATTATTAGATCTAATAGTTAGATCTAGGATTTCAGCATCGATAAGATCGATGTGTGATTTTATTTTCAGATTTAAAGTGTATATTTTTTATATCATAGATCATGGATGGTAGTCTAGATTAGATATTATGCATATAATTAAGATTAAATTATTTAATCTTTTTTTTCACTACATAAAATTTTTAAAATTGCATGCATAGCACTACTGCATATTTTTTTTAATTGGTATCAGAGCCATGATTATTTTGATATGATTTATTATGCCTTTAGATCTAATTTTATGATGTCAAATCTGATTATTTATGATTTAGATTAGATCTAAATATATTTATTTTCATATCTTATTTTTATCTTGTTAGATTAGATATTCAAAGTAGCAAAGTACTTGGATTGGGTAATCACTAGGTCATCCGGTCATAGAAGCAAGTAGGGTTTCATGACCCTCTCCTCTCATTCAATGGGGTGCTCATATGGCATGTAGGGGTGCCACTGTGAGGTCCCATGAAGAAGAAAACAAAAAGAGAAAAATTTTCTTTCTTGCAAAATTCTAGATCATAAAATCTTAGGTGTTGTTATATGTGATGCAAGTTATGAAAAAATTAGTTACACCTAATCTTAATTAATCAAAATTATTTTGATTTAAAATCGTAAAAAATTAGATTTGATCTAAAAAGATTTTATGATTTAATGTAAAATATTTACATGAAAATTATTTCAAAATCTTAACCATGTTGATGTAAAGACTTAATTAAGAATTAAATATTAAATTGAATAGATCTAGAATTATGGTTTGAGATCGAATGATATTGCATAAAATATGGAGCATGGGTTAGCTCAAATTAGATCCTTCTTTTTAATTGGATTAGACTTAAAGTTAAAATCAAAGAATTGATTGACCATGTAGAGAAATTAATTAAGTCTAATCAAATATTGAATTAGATTAATCATGATTTTTCTAATACAATAGTTGTAGATGGTCAAGTCCATATCTTTGATTAGACCAAATGGATCTTGATTATGGCTCAGTGGTTGAACCCAAATCATTAGGTTGGTTAAATCAAAACTAATTAACCAATTGATGTCTAAGGTAAGTTTGACATTTCAACCAGTGGTTTTTAATTGGGAGCGACTTATCTGGCCATTTTGATGGTGTTTAAGGCAAACTTAGCAGACCCTCCCATCGATCTCACTTACCTGACCAGTTTGGTGAATTAGATTTTGATTAGATCACTAAGTGATTCGAGTTAGCCCATGCCATTAAGATTGATCAGTGTGACTGATCTAGGTGCCAGTTTAATCAGCATGACCCTAACCTGATTCAGTGACTTGGTGAAGCCAGTGGGAGGATTGTGATCTACTAATTGATCTTCTCTTCTTTCTTCTCAAAATTGATTAAATCCTCTAAATTATTTGGTCCTTAAAATAAGCTAGTTATGGTGATAACTAGATCATAGCCTCCTATTAAAGTGAATGATAATGGATCCATGATTTATGATTGACATTGCAGGTGCCATCCATCTGGTGTTCTCTCTGAATGATGAAATTATCATTCATCATATAATGACTCTGTTGTATTATCTAATGAATGGTTGGATTGATCGAGCCATCCTCAAGTCTGATCACTCATTAGTTAGAATCATTGAGTAGGTTCATATTAATGATTTGACCTAATCGAGACTTTCAATGGAGACCCATCGCCTACTGAAATGAAATCTGAGGCTAAATTAATCACTAGAAGTTGTTTGGAGAAATAATTGATTGAGAACCTATCCATAGCTGCATATGGGTTGATCGAGTCATCCTTAGGCTTATATGCAGTCTGTGGATTCTAGTACCCACTAAGAAATTAAGATAATTTTTTGAATTGAAGGTAGAGGCTACCAATTTGTATAAAATAGTGGAAGGACCTTTAGACTAAAGTCTAAGATTTTAGGATTAATAAATTTATACACTAATTAGGTTTTTTATTTTCTTTATGTGTGCAGATGTGGCCTCAAATTTGTTGCTCTGATCACTATTGGATAGTGAGAAATTAATCGAACCAAATTTCAATAACTGGTATCGAAAGCTCAAGATTGTCCTGGAGCATGAGCAGATCCTATATGTGATTATGGATCCGACACCTGAGGAGCCTACTCCCAACACCTGAGGCACGGTTCGAGACACTTATTTGAAGTGGCTTAACAATCTTACCACAGTTTGTTACATTATGCGGGCCTCCATGAACGATGAGTTCAGTCAAAAATTTGAAGAGGCTCAGCCAGAGAAAATGCTCCAAGTGTTGAGAGAATCTTTGGCACTCCCAATGATGTTGAGCAGCACAAGATTAGTTGCACCATTTTCAATGCTCGAATGAGGGAGGGCACATCTATCACCGATCATGTATTGTACATGATCGAACAGATTGAGAAATTGAGCAAGCTTGGCTTTCCCTTGCATGAACAGCTGGGGAAGGATGCCATCTTGAACTCCCTATCCAAGTCCTATCCATCGTTTCTCAGTCATTTTAGAATGATGAAGCTTGTACTCAACTACTACGGTCTATTGGGGTTGTTACAAAATTTTGAGAAGGATTACCAACTCCACAAGGAGATTGTAAATTTAGTGAGAGGATCTTCTTTGGGTAGTCATCATTCCTTTAAGAAAGAAAAAAAAAAGAATAAGAAAGTGCCAGGTGCTGAGAGTTAGTCCCAAAAATCTTAGTTCAAAACTGATCAAAGTCAGACATCGTGCTTCTTTTGCAAGAAGCAGGGTCACTGAAAGAGAAATTATCCTCAATACATAGCTTTTCTTGATCCGAACAGGCTAAAGAAGAAAAAATAATCGGTTGCTGGATAAGGTACTTATGTGATAACACATTGTTACTTCTCTCTTTTTAATACAATGACCTGGATATTGGATACTGGAAGCCCTATTAATATTTACAATTTGTTGCAGGGTCTTCAGGTTAGTAGGAGATTTAAAGATGATGAGAGATTCCTGAATGTTGGAGATGGAAGATCAGTTTCACTTCTAGCTTTTGAAATCATCAAGCTTGTATTCAAGTCTCATTATATTGTTCTTAATGAATGTCATTACTGTCTTAGTTTTCTTTTGAATGTTATTTCTATAGGCCTTTTTGCTGGGAATAGTGTCCCAAAGCCAATCGTCAGCCTGTTGATGGTTGTGCTCTTTTTTGTATTAGTATATGAATTATAAATTAATAAAAGTTATTTTGGTATTTTTTATCACAAATTGTTTCATCTTCTAATGAACTCTTGTGTTGTGGTAAAGTCCTTAGGACTATTTAGACTTGACAAAAGAGGATTTGTCATTTAGTCCTTAAACCTGTTCGTGATCAAATGATACGTTGTTACCAAGGACAACAACATTTATCAAGCATAGGTCGTTGTGTGCCATATGGGTTGGTTGTCCTCTTAACCAAGGAGTGTGGAGATACTGGTATGGCATACAAGTGAGATGTATGGGTACATCTGCACTGAACGTGACCGACTCCGGAGCTTTTTCTGCTATCAAGATTTGCTCCGATGGGATATGGGTATAACTGTCCCTCCGACCTGAGACCGCTACAGTGACTTGCAAGCAACTCACTGCACTTAGGCACTGGATTACCTGAATTTCTAATTCAGTGACGGAAGGCTGCTGGGTGTAGTCAAGTACTTGACTTGTCGGTACGTGTGTCAAGATGGGATTGACCACTCCAGTTCGAGAGCTGTGTACAGTCGTGTTTCAATTTAGCAAAACCTTAGCCAAGGTAGTCCTAGTGAGGAGTCACAGGACTGTTTAAGTTGAGCATAATTCGGATGATCTGATCAGGGTTGACAGTTTAACCCTGAGTCATCCTATACACAGGGGTCAAAAGGGATGAATTATACATAACCATATTCACGTAGGTTTTGAATGTTGCGATTGTGACTATTCGACCTATCTGGACGTCGAATATCATTGCTAGATGGTCACTTTATTTAGTACAAAAATTAGTTTCTATGCTACCGGCTTAAGTTCGAACCTACGAGGTCACACACATTAGAGGTTCCTATCTGATCTGATGGTTGGTGAAGAGTCCCACTGGACTGGGACTCTTCGACCAAGAGTTCTAATGCTTGGAAACTCTGTTTCCTACATGTCTGAGACTCTGTGATTGAGAATCAGGATTCTCTGATCATGAGTCTCACACATTTTGGGTATCGGGGTCAAGAGTCTCACTGGTTTGGGACTCTTCGATCAAGGTTTCATATCGATGGACTTTGATGCCCGATTGCCCATCGAATTTGACTCAGTATTTATGAGAGTTTAATTAGTGATTTGATCATTAATTAACTCAATTTGATTGAGTAATTATTTTTTGGATCAAGTCCAATTGAATTGGATTCAGTTGGGTTTGACCCGATTAGGTTAAGAGTTGACCTAATCGCCAAGGTGGTTTGATCTCTGATCTGATCAGGGGTTGGGCTTAGTCAATTTTGATTTGATTAGAATTTTATTGAGCCTAATTAAGCCTAATTGTGTTGGGTTTAACTTAGTCTAATTGTGCCTAACCTATTTTGATAAAGTTGGTTCAATTAGATTGGTTTAAAATTTCAAACCACCTTTGACTTATCTCCCTGCGCCATCTCACCCACCTGCGCCTATTTGAATTCATGAGAAACAAGTTCTCGTGAATTTTTCCCATGCAGAAGCCTTCCCCACGCCTCTTCCTTGTGCACCATTTGGGTGGATAAAGATTGGTTGGTTGGCCATTCAAATTCAAATGATGTTTGAATTTGAATGGGCAACTAACCCATGCGCCACCTTATCTATTTGTGTGCCCCTTGCTCTACATGAGAAAATATTTCTCATATAGACTCTCCACGCACAAAGAGCCCACGTCCCTCTCTTATCTCACCTTGAGTGGATAAGGATAGGTTGGTTGGCATTTGAATTCAAATTCAATTTGAATTCAAGTGAGCAACCACCTAGCTTTATCCTCTCACGCGGTGAAGATGCGGTAAAGATGCGGTCTTGCACTATTTTAAAAAGGAAAGAGAAGGTGGGGCATGTGCATGACTTTCTTAGAGAAAGGGTGGCATGAGAAAGGGCCTCTGCATGAGAAAAGAAAAGAAAAGAAGAGAAAAGAAAAGAAGAGAGAAAGGGTGCAGGGTTCATCTGTGAGTACCCTAGGATTTCTGCCTAGGGTTTGAGAAGTGAGGAGGTGAGCTATGAGTGTTGTGAGCCCACCAAACTTCAGAGAGAGCTTCATCAATCTCTCAAGCACCTTTGCTGATGATCCGGAGCATTCAAGGAGTCAGCAAACATTGATCGAAGGAGTTCGATCAGCATCGGCCATCGAAAGAGTTCTGCAATGAACTAGCATTCGGGAGGAGTCGATTAGATCGAGATCTTCATATAGATGATCCATGGAGGTCAGATATACTGTATGGCTGTATTGTGATGATCAGACCATCCCGACGGTGATCAGACTACGACGATCGACTACCTACACGAAGATAATGTGTTCTGAACACATAACAGTAAAATGTTTACTGTAGAATTCGAAATTTAAATTTAAATGCAGGCTATATATATCATATTTAGATTCTTATGTAGGATTAATACATATTAATTAATTAGATTAATTAATAATTTTCATTATAAAATTATAATTTTAAAAAGTTTTAAAATTACCATTTTACCCCTGCACTGAAATTCCCATAATTGTATCAGAGCAGGTTCTAAAATATGATATACATTTGCATGCGTAGATTAAGTAGTAATCTAAAAGTTTAAATTTAAAATTTAAATTTACAATTTAAATTCAAAATTTGAAATTTAAATTTTAAATTTGAAATTCAAAATTCAAAATTCAAAAATTTGAAATTTGAAATTTGTTTGAAATTTCAAATTTGAAATTAAAATTTGAAATTTAAAATTTGAAATTCAAAATTTAAATTTAAAATTTGAAATTTTTTGAAATTTAATTTGAAATTTAAAATTTAAAATTTAAATTTTGAAATTGATATATTTAGATATACTTGATCCAAGTAGCAAGTAGTCTAATTGGGTTGGTTGCCATGGTCATCCGGTCATAGGAGAAAAGTAGGATTTAAAGGCCCTCTCCTCCCATTCGATGAGGTTCTCCTATGGCGGTAGGGGTGCCAACGATTATATCCCATGTAGATGAAGCAGCAAAAGGATTAATTATAAAGGTTCAATTATAAAATTTATCATGAATATGTTAGATTAGATCTAAAAGAATATTCATGATTTATTTTGATTGAGTTATTTTTTGTTATGTAATTAGCAATAGGATTGCTGTTTATGAAATGTGCTGATCTGTTTGTGAAATGAGTCAAAATATTTGGTGAACAGAAAATAAAACCTTTCAAATTTGAAATTTATTTTTGAAATCCAAACCCTGACCCATCAGCCCAAATACTTAATTAAAAGAATTAAGTATTGTCTAGTTGGTCTAGAATTGTGAATTAAGACCTAAGACAATTGCTTAAACTTGTAGGTCAATGGGTTAGATGGATTAGGTCCATAATTGGGTTAGACCTAAGGTTACTTAAAGAAATGGGCTAAATTAGAGTAATTGATCAAATCTAATCAAAAGTTGAATTAGATTAGGTTAAGGATACTCTAGACTCAACTTCAATAGTTGTAGTTGAATGGGTCCATGTCTTTAACTAGACCAAGATAGACTTAATTCATGGCTACGTGGTGGAATCTTATTTACTAAGTTGGTCAAATTAAAACTAATGAACTGGTTGGTGTCTAAGGTAAGTTCGACAGTCTGACCAGTGGTTTTTAACTGAGAGCTACTCGCATTGATTCAATCTCTGACGAGTTAATGGCATATCCCTTCCACCGATCTCACTTACCTGGCCAACCTGGTGAGTTAGATTTTGATTAGATCACTTGGTGATTAGGGCTCAACCATGTCATTGGTAAATCAGTGTGACTGATTTAGGTGCTCCTAATACCGGCTTTAATTAAATCCTTTTTAATCTGACTTGGTGAAGTCAGTGGGAGGATTGAAATTGACTGGTTAATTTCTTCTCTTCTATCCTTTAATAAAATCCTCAAAAATTATTAGGTCCCTAAAAATGATTAAGTTATAGTGATAACTAAGTCATAGCCTTCCATTAAGTGAGTGATAATGAGTCCATTAGTTTAATAATCACTGGAGGCCCAAAGGCCTAGTGCTTATTGACTAATGGAATTATCATTCATAATATGATCATTTGGTTGAGTCTTTCTGATGGTGGTCAGGTTGGCTGGCCAAAGTCGGGCCTGATCATTTATTGGTCAGATTTACCAAATTAAGTCATGTTAATGGTTGGACCTAACCAAAATTTTCAGTGGAGGCCAAAGCCTACTGATTAGGTTCTGGGGCAAAATCAATTACTAGAAGTTGTTTAGAGAAACAACTGATTATGAACCTACCCATAGATGCACATGGGTTGACCAGCCAATGTTGGGCTTGTGTGTAGTCTATGTAGATTCTAATATCCACTAAGGAATTAAAGTAATTCCTCGAATTGGAGGTTGAGGCTACTAGTTCGTAAAAATACTGGGAGAAACTTTAGACTAAAGTCCAAGTCTTTAGTATTAATAATTTATATACTAATAAAGGTCTGATTTTTCTTTATGTAGCTATGGCCACTACCCTATCGCTCCAATCATTATTAGATCATGACAAGCTCATGGGACCTAATTTCGATAGCTGGTATCGAAAATTGAAAAGTATCCTTGAGCATAAGCGGATCCTTTATGTAGTAACGGATCCAGCACCTGAGGAGCCAGCCCTGAATGCTAGAGGGACGGTCTGAGATACTTACCAGAAGTGGCTCAACGACCGCACCACCGTTCGTGCATAATGCTGGCGGCAATGAATGATGAGTTCAGCTGTAGGTTCGAGAATGCCCAGCTGCAGGAGATGCTTCAAATATTGAACGACTCCTTTGGCACGCCTGACAACGTTGAAAGGCACAAAATAGTTGTGCCATTTTCAATGCTCAGATGAGGGATGGGGCCTCAGTCACTGATCATGTACTGTACATGATCGAAATGATTGAGCGCCCAAGTAAACTGGTTTTTCCTTGCACGAGCAGCTCGATAAGGATGCGATCCTTAATTCTTTGCCCAAGTCCTTCCTCCCCTTCCTTACTCATTTTGAATGACAAAACCTACAGTGAACTACCACGGCTTGTTGGGGTTGCTGTAGAATTTTGAGAAGGACCACCAGCTCCATAAGGAGTCGGTGAATGTTGTGGGAGGGTCTTCTTCTGGTCGTCGACCCTTTAAGAAAGGAAAGAAAACAAGAAGAAGAAGAATAAGAAGGTGCAGCCGCATGCAGGGATGTCTGTACAGGGTCAGACCAAGAAGTGCAAGCTTGACCAGAGCCAGGTGAAGTGCTTCTTTTGCAAGAGCAGGGGCACTGGAAGAGGAACTGTCCTCTATACATTGCCTCCCTAGACCCGAACAGGCTGAAGAAGAAGCAAGGTAATTATATGATAACACATTGTAACTTTTCTATTTGTGATACTACTGCTTGGGTATTGGATACCGGAAGCCCTTATCATATCTGTAATTCGATGCAGGGTCTGCAGGTCAGTAGGAGATTTGATGAAGGCGAGAGGTTCCTGAACGTTGGAGGTGGAAGCAAAGTTTCAGTTCTAGCTTTAGGAATCATGAACCTTGTAATCAACTCTCATAATGTAATTCTGAGTAAATGTCACTATTGTCTAAATTTTTTATTAAATATTATTTCTGTAGGCCTTTTGGCCATGTACAGTTATGAATTTTTAATAAAAAAAATATTTGCAATATCATTTTGAATGGTGTTACAATATTTGTTGGATAACTAAATAATAGAATTTACTTACTATCACGGCCTGTTAATATGGTTCAAACCTCTGGTAAATGCCCAAAATAGATAATATGTCAGAAGTCTACCTTTGGCACTGTAGGTTAGGTCATATCAATAAGAACAGGATAAACAGGTTGGCTTAAGAAGGAATTCTTAAAGTTGGTGATTGTGAATCACTTCCAACCTGTGAGTCCTATCTTCTTGGGAAGATGACCAAATCACCTTTTACTGGAAAAGGTGAGCGAGCCAATGAACTCTTGGGTCTGATACATTCTGATGTATGTGGACCCATGAGCTCAAGTGTAAGAGGTGGATATTTCTACTTCATAACCTTCACAGACGACCTATCGAGGTATGGGTATGTCTACTTAATGAAGCATAAGTCGGAGTCGTTTGAAATGTTCAAACTATTCCAAAATTAGGTAGAAAAATAAACTGGAAGTATATTAAAATTCTTCAATCTGATCGACGAGGTGAATATCTTTCCAATGAGTTTCTGACATATCTTGAGAAGAATGGGATTCTCTCTCAGTGGACTCCTCCTGGAACACCACAGCATAATGGTGTGTCTGAAAAGAGGAATCGGATCTTGTTGGACATGGTTCGATCCATGATGGGGTTTGCTGGTCTGTCGATCTTTCTCTGGGGATATGCGCTCAAATCGGCTTGTTACCTTCTAAATAGGATTTTGAGTAAGTCTGTAACCAAAATGCCATATGAGATATGGATAGGACGTAAGCCAGTAATCTCACACCTTAGGATTTGGGGGTGTCCGACTTATGTTAAATGTTTAATTATGGACGAGCTTGGACCTAGGTCTGACAAGTGTTATTTCGTAGGGTACCCAAAAGAGATCAAAGGGTATTATTTCTACCTAGCTGATGAGCAAAAGGTGTTTGTCAGCCTTAAGGCAATCTTTTTGGAAAAGGAGTTTCTTGGTGAAGGGACTGTTGCCTCTAAGGTCGAACTTGAGGAAGTTCGGCAGTGGAAAAATCGACATAAGTTGCTGAACCTGAACTGGATTTGGTTAGATCAGATCTAGAGCCCATTGTTTCTGCACCCTTAAGGCGGTCTGGTAGAGTACCACATCAACCGGACAGATACTATGGTTTCTTGGTCTGGGATGACGATCCTGTCGAACTTGATGAAAATAATGAGGATCTGACCACCTACATGGATGCAATGCAGAGACCTGACTCTGAGAAATGGCTAGAGGCCATGAAATTAAATGGAGTCCATGAAGGTCAACGATGTGTTGACATTGGTTGACCCACCCGAAGGAGTAAAACCCATAGGGTGTAAGTGGTTCTTCAAGAGGAAGAGGATCACAGACGGAAAGGTGGAGACCTATAAAGCCCGTCTGATTGCCAAGGGATATCGTCAACGTTATGGTATAGACTATGATGAGATATTTTTCCTGTGGCAATGCTTAAATCCATTCGGATTATGCTTGCGATAGCTGCCCATCTGGACTATGAAATCTGGCAGATGGATGTGAAGACAGCTTTCCTAAATGGAAAGCTGGACGAAGAGGTGAATATGATACAACCTGAAGGGTTCACATCTACAGATGAGTCTAAGGTGTGTAGGCTACAGAGGTCCATTTATGGACTTAAGCAGGCATCCTGGAGTTGGAATATACGTTTTGATTGGACAATCAAGACATATGCTTCATTAAGAATGGAGAAGAGCCCTGCATTTATAAGTGGGCTAATGGTCCAGTAGTGGTATTTTTTGTATTGTATGTGGATGATATTCTCTTAATCGGAATGATGTCCCTGCATTACAAGGAATAAAGATTTGGCTGTCGTCACAGTTCTCCATGAAGGATCTGGGAGAAGTTTCCTACATCCTAGGGATGAGGATCTATAGGGATAGATCTAAAAGATTACTTGGCTTATCCCAGTCTACGTACATTGATACTATGCTGAAGAGGTTTAGTATGGAGAATTTTAAGAAAACTATCTACCGATATGTCATGAAATTTCTCTCTCGAAGAGAAATTATCTGACAACACCTTAAGAAAGAGAGCGTATGGATAGAATTTCATATGCTTCAGTAGTGGGATCTATCATGTACGCCATGACATGTACACAACCAGATGTGGCATACTCACTAGTGGTAGTGAGTAGATACCAATCTGATCCAGGGGAGAATCACTGGAAGGTTGTTAAAACCATCCTGAAGTATTTAAGAAATACTAAGGACCAGTGGCTTGTTTATGGTGAATCAAACTTGAGACTTATAGGGTTTACAGACTCTATTTCCAGTCTGATCACAATGACAGTAAGAGTGTGTTGGGATTTATTTTTACCCTTAATGGTGGGGCTGTCTGCTAGAAGAGTTCCAAGCAGCACACTGTGGCTGATTCAGTTTGTGAGGCAGAGTATGTCGCTGCATCAGATGCTGTCAAAAAAGTGATGTGACTGAGGAAATTCCTCATCGAGCTCAGAGTAGCACCCTCCCTTGTTGGTTCAGTTCTGCTCTATTGTGACAGCTCTGGAGCCATTGCTCAAGCGAAGGAACCGAAGGCACACCAGCGGACAAACATATTCTGCGCCGCTACCATCTTATCCGAAAAATTATGGATAGAGGTGACGTCGACCTTCAAAAGATCGACGGAAAGGAGAACCTGGCCGACCCATTCACTAAAGCCATTGCGGTGAAGGAGTTCGACGACTTCAAGTCAAAGATGGGTATTAGATACTACACCGATTGGCTTTAGGCCAAGTGAGAGATTGTTGGGAATAGTATCTCAAAGCCAATCGTCAGCCTATTGACGGTTGTGCTCTTTCTTGTATTAGTATATGAATTATAAATTAATAAAAGTTATTTTGATATTTTTTATCATAAATTATTTCATCTTCTAATGAACTCTTGTGTTGTGGTGAAGTCCTTAGGACTATTTAGACTCGACAAAGGAGGATTTGTCGTTTAGTCCTTAAACCTGTTTGCGACCAAATGATACGTTGTTACCAAGGACAACAATATTTATCAAGCATAGGTCATTGTGTGCCATATGGGTTGGTTGTCCTCTTAATCAAGGAGTGTGGAGACACTGGTATGGCATACAGGTGAGATGTAAGGGTACATCTGCACTGAACATGACCGACTTCGAAGCTTTTTCTGCTGTCAAGATTTGCTCCGATGGGATATGGGTATAATCGTCCCTCCGACCTAAGACCGCCACGGTCACTTGCAAGCAACTCACTGTACTTAGGCACTGGACTACCTGAATTTCTAATTCAGTGATGGAAGGCTGCTGGGTGTAGTCAAGTACTTGACTTGTCGGTGCGTGTGTCAAGATGGGATTGACCACTCCAGTTCAGGAGCTGTGTACAGTCATGTTTCAATTTAGCAAAACCTTGGTCAGGGTAGTCCTAGTGAGAAGTCTCAGGACTGTTTGAGTTTAGCATGATTCGGATGATCTGATCAGGGTTGATAGTTTAACCCTGAGTCATTCTATACATAGGGGTCAAAAGGGATGAATTATACAGTAACCATATTCGCGTAGGTTCTGAAGTTGCGATTACGACTATTCAACCTATCAGACATCGGGTACCATTGCTAGATAGTCACTTCGATTAGTACAGGAATTGGTTCCTGTGCTACCGACTTAGGTTCGAACCTGCGGGATCACACACATTAGAGGTTCCTATCTAATCTGATGGCTGGTGAAGAGTCCCACTGGACTGGGACTCTTCGACCAAAAGTTTTAATTCCTACATGTCTGAGACTCTGTGATCGAAAATCAAGATTCTCTGATCATGAGTTTCACACATTTTGGGTATCGGGGTCAAGAGTCCCACTGGTTTGGGATTCTTCGATCAAGGTTTCATATCGATGGACTTTGATGCCTGATTGCCCATTGGATTTGGATTCAGTATTTATGAGAGGTTTAATTAGTGATTTGATCACTAATTAACTCAATTTGATTGAGTAATTATCTTTTGGATTAAGTCCAATTGAATTGGATTCAGTTGGGTTAGACCCGATTAGGTTAAGAGTTGACCTAATCGCCAAGGTGGTTTGGTCCCTGATCTGATCAGGGGTTGGACTTAGTTAATTTTTGATTTGATTAAGATTTTATTGAGCCTAATTAAGCCTAATTGTATTGGGATTTAACTTAGTCTAATTGTGCCTAACCTATTTTGATAAAGTTGGTTCAATTAGATTGGTTTAAAATTTCAAACCACCTTTGACTTATCTCCCTGCGCCACCTCACCCACCTGCACTTATTTGAATTCTTGAGAAACAAGTTCTCATGAATTTTTCCCATGCAGAAGCCTTCCACGCCCCTCCCTTGTGTGCCATTTGGGTGGATAAAGATTGGTTGGTTGGCCATTCAAATTTAAATGATGTTTGAATTTGAATGGGCAACTAACCCATGCGCCACCTTATCTATTTGTGCGCCCCTTGCTCTACACGAGAAAATGTTTCTCGTATAGACTCTCCATGCACAAAGAGCCCACATCCCTCTCTTCTCTTGCCTTGAGTGGATAAAGATAGGTTGGTTGGCATTTGAATTCAAATTCAATTTGAATTCAAGTGAGCAACCACCTAGCTTTATCCTCTCACGTGGTGAAGACGCGGTAAAGATGCGGTCTTGCACCATTTTAAAAAGAAAAGAGAAGGTGAGGCATGCACACGACTTTTTTAGAGAAAGGGTGGTGTGAGAAAGGGCCTCTGCATGAGAAAAGAAAAGAAAAGAAGAGAAAAGAAAAGAAGAGAGAAAGGGTGCAGGGTTCATCTGTGAGTACCCTAGGGTTTCTGTCTAGGGTTCAGAAAGTGAGAAGGTGAGCTACGAGTGTTGTGAGCCCACCAAACTTCAGAGAGAGCTTCATCAACCTCTCAAGCACCTTTACTAATGATCCAGAGTATCTGAGGAGTCGACAGACACCGATCGAAGGAGTTCGATCAGCATCGGCCGTCGAAAGAGTTCTACAATGAACTAGCATTCGGGAGGAGCCGATCAGATTGAGAGCTTCGTGTTGATAATCTGTGGAGGCCAGACATACTGTGTGGCTGTATTGCGATGATCAGACCATCCCGATAGTGATCAGACTGCGGCGATCGACTACCTGGACGAAGGTAATATGTTCTGAACACATAATATAAAATATTTATTGTAGAATTTAAATTTTAAATTTAAATACATGCTATATATGTCATATTTAGATTATTATATAGGGTTAATATATGTTAATTAATTAGATTAATTAATAATTTTTCTGTAAAATTATAATTTTGAAAAAATTTTAAAATTATCATTTTACCCCTGCACTGAAATTCCCACACTTTTGGCCAAGTCTAATTGTGAAATATCAATAATTTTTTTTTTTGTAATATCATTTTAAATGGTGTTATAATAATATGTGGACAGTTGAATAATGGTATCTATATTGTATCTAGACCTAATGTAATGTATATTTCAAATAAACACCCTAGAATAAATGATGTCACGGATGCCTATTGTTGGTGCAGAATTCCATCAACACCGGAGAAGTTGGAGTCGAGGGGATCGCATCCTCCATCGGGACCTGCAAGGAAAGTCTAAACCGGAGTTGGGGGTGCTCCGGCAAGACCCTCTGACACTCAAGTCAATACTCTGCCTCAACAGAAATGGAGCACTCAAATGAAATTTTAGCAGAGTTTCGAGATAGAGTTTTTAGCTTAGAGAAGAATGTATCTGGAGGTCCCTTTTTATAAATGGAGAGTGTAACTGATTGACAGCGACATCTGTAACCACCTGGTAGTGGGCTGTTCAGGGCCACGCGGAGTTTGTTACGAAGAGTGGTGGCATCAGGGGGCCGTTCAGGGCCACGTAAAGTTTGTTATGGAGAGTAGAGTGGTGTCCATTGTCGCGACTTGCTAGAGAGTAGTGGGGCCGCATGGAATCTATTACAGAGAATGGAGTAAGGTAGTGGCCATTATCGTGACTTGCCAGAGAGTTCGAGCCTGACGGCTGAAGCTCGGCTGGGATGTCTGATGGAGCGGAATGACTCTCTGTCTCAGCAATCCAGGAGAAGCTCGGATGTTTTCGAGGTTGCTGATGAGTCTACTGTTGTCGGATGCCTTGGGTGCTAATTGGGCGCTGATGCTGTAGGCGGAAGTCATCTGTTGTAGAAGCTTGGATGGAGACTTTCTGTTGGAGAAGTCCGATAAGAGTCCAGTTGCTAGGAGAGCCCATCTAGGATTTGTCTGATGTGGAAGCTCGTCTGTAGATTATCCATCAGAGAGGTCCGGTTTCATAAGGAATCCAGCAGAGGATCATCCGACAGTGGAGTTTGGATGGCACTATAGAGGTTCGTCTGCTGGAGGAGTCTTGAGGACACTGGAGAAGGTTGAACATTGGAGGAGTCCGGGATTCAATTTTGTCGTAGAAGTTCAGTCGGAGTCTGGCTCTTGTAGGAGTTCAGATAGAGACTTCTTATTGTAGAAGCTCGGACAAAGGCCGACTGCCATGGAAGCTCGGATGGAGACTTCTTATTGTAGAAGTCCCGCTGCTAGAGAAGCTCGGTCATTGAGAAGTCCAGAAGAAGTTCAAAGTAGAGATCCGGTGGAGCCTATCCATCGTAGAAGTTCGTCTGTGATCCATCCATTATAGAAGTTTGATTGGGATCCGGCTCTTGTAAGAGCTCGAATGAAATTCGGAAGGTGGTCGACCGTCGTAGAAACTTGGATGGAGTCTGGTTACTGTAAACGTCCTGCTGTTGGAGAAACTTGATATTGACGAAGTTCGAAAGAAGCTCGGAGTAAAGTCGTTCATGGCTGGAAGAAGTCTGGAAGAGATTCGAAGAATAGTCGATCACTGTAGAGAATCGGCTGATAGTGAAGTTCAGAGAGCATTTGGGGCAGTCCGGTAGATGAATGGAGGAGCTCATTATTGGAGGAGTCCGGATGGTATTGTAGAAGCTTAGACGGCTGGAGGAGTTCAGAGAGAGATACCGCATAAGGTTGGAAGCCAGAAGAGCCCTGGAAGGGTCGGCCTTTCACAAACTTCGACTGGGGGTATTTTATACCCAACACCAGTCTCCCTACTTTCGAGTTTGGGTTCCGAATGAAGGAAGTACAGAGATATTTTCATAGCCAAAGTTGCCTCTCTCGATTTTTGTACTCGATTGTTTCCAGATATTTTGGCGTTTGGCACGCTGGTGCTGGAGCCTTTTCAAATCGAGGCAATCTGAAAAGAATTTTTTAAAATTTTTATTGGAGCGTTGCTCTAGGTACGGTGCAATAATGGTTCTGCCAGTCGTCAACCGCTTCCAGTCGCCTGCCATGGTGAGTGGGACACGTGATGGTTGTAGATCGGCCAGAGGAGATCCGCAATCATTACTGCGCTGGACCTCGTCGCTTATTTAAACCCACCTCCCTCCTTTAGGGGTCTCACTTTGCCTGGAAGCTTCTTCGGTCCCTCCTTCTTCCTGAGAGTTCCATTCTTCCCCAGCATCCTTCTCGGCCTTAGGCATTCTTCGAGTCATCCCCATCTCTGCATCTCTGCATCCTTCAGACCAGCCTAGGTTAGTTCCAGAACTCTCCTCCTATATTTTTTCTTGCTGTACTTCTTCCATTTTTCTTCCTTTACATTCTGCCTGTTCGATTTTCTATGAGCGCCCTGTTTCTTATTTTTCTCAATTTTTTTGATATTTTTAGGATTTTCACTTGATTCAAAATGTCCTCCAACACTTTCTCCTCTAGTAGTTCTAGGAGTCCGTCGGTTCCAGCCCCCTAAAATCCCAGTTCTGTAGATAAATCTCGTTTGGTCTTTATACCAGACACCATCCCCAGCTCTCTGACTTCGGAGGAACTCTCACTGATTAGAATTCGATACGAAATTCCTCCAAAGTATGAGCTGGAGCATCCTGGGCCGACTGGCTGGGCTAGCGTCCCTCCCCCCAGCTGCTTCTGTTTATACCAAGAAGCTTTTCGCGCGGGCTTTGACTTCCGCTTTCACTTTTTGTTATTGCTCTCTTTCGCCTCTTAAACATTTCTTTAGTTTCTGTAGTGCCGAACTCCTTTAGATTTCTGATAGGATTTCTTTCCCTCTGTAGTTTAGCTGAAGTTCGGCCAATTCTTTCTTTGTTTAGAAATTTTTATACCTTCAAGCATCATCCCTCGGCAAAAGACTGGTGGTACTTCTCTCCTCAGTTTGGTAGAAAGGGGTTGCTGAAAGGTGCCCCCTCTTCTATCCACAACTAGAAGGAGAGGTACTTCTACGTTCGATGCCCGACCTTGGAGTTGGGGTTGCCTCCCAAGGGCTCCCTGAGGGATTCCATCCGTCGGGCTTCTAGCTTGGACAGGATGACCTTGAAGCCTCCAATAAACTCGAAGCTTATCCAGCCCCTCTTCTCTCCAACCTCTTGAAGGAACAACTCTTGTTCAACATTGGCCTAAGCCCTCTCAACCCTGTCGGTATTGTTATATATATATACATTTTTTTTTCTTTGTCGTTCGCTGCTTCCCCTTTCTGCTTGTTCTTTTGTTAAGCTGTGTCGATCCTCATTCACTGCAGATATGGATGCTGACGTAGCTCGAATGCTAGCCTAAGGTCTCAAAACCCATAAAAGGAAAGGCACAGCATCCTCAGGGGCAGCGAAGAGGGCAAGGGTAGAAGACACCAGCCTAGTCGTGCCTACTCAGGCGGCCGTTGCCATCGATGCTTCCTCCGACGTCGAGCCCGCAGTCCCCTGGGCCTCTTCAAGGAGTCCCCTGGCCGAGGTTCCCGCTCCAGAGACCTGGCCCGAGGAGGCACCAGGGGCTAAACGGAGAAGGAGAAAGAAAATATTGGCCTGCAAGAGCCGCAGCAGCAGGGCTGCCATCGAGGGGGCCGATGGCTCTGAAAAAGATCTGGGGGAGAATCCCTTCAACAATAGGGATCTAATAAAGAGATTGGTCGATGGATGCATCCTGCCCGAGGTCGTCCACAGGATCATCCATGCCGATCCTGAGCAGCAGGTCTGGGACTCTCTAGGGTCCTTTCTCGAGGTGGATCAATTTACTCCTTCTTCCTGCCTCTTTACTTTGCTTATTCCTCGACTTTTATATTGACTCCCTAGCCGCTCTTGCAGATTGGACACCACCTCATCGCCAACATCAAGACGATGAACGATGCTAGGAAGGAGGCTACCCAGGCGGAGGAAGGTCGTCTGGCCGAGGCCGCCTGCCTCGAGGAGAAGATTGTCGAGGTTGCGAGCCTCCAAGAGGCACTGCAGAAGGAGGGGCAGACCTCGACAGACTTGAGGGCCACCTTGGAGGAGGAGAGAAAGAAAGCAGAGGCCGAGGTCTCCGAGTTGAAGGTGCAGATCCCGACCCTGGTCTCAGAGGCAATGGTTCGGGTAGTGGAGGAGTTCAAAATCTCCTCCGAGATGAGGGATCTGAAGGTCGAGTTCGGCCAGGCCGCCTTCATTAAGGGCTTTGAGCTCTGCCAAGAGAAGGTGGTCAGGAAGTTTTTCGAGCTAAATCTCGGCTTCCTGGATGAGGCATCCGATGATGAAGCCAAACCTTCTGAAGCTGCTGTCGGTCTTCCTCTAACTGAGACTTCCTCGATTATCGTGACTGCCACGGCCGACCTTTTGGGGACGTCGAGCTCCCCCACTTCTGCCCCAGAGGTCCGAAACCTCTAATTTTGTATTCTCTCTTTTTTTTTGTAACTTTTTCTCATTCTCTTGTACTTAAGAACTATTTAATCAGTGAAATCGAACTCTTCTTTATAAAGGGCTCCTCTTTTTTACTCTACATTCTTTTTCTTTCCTTTTATTTTCTGGCACTGATTTGCATTGTGGTGCTCTTGTCTTCCAACGACAGTGCCCCACCGAAGTTCTTCTCCTACTATGGGGGATTCCTCTGAAGTCGATGGTCTGGGACCTCAGAAGAAAAGTTCGTCACCTGATGAAGAAATCAAAGAAGTTAGATGACGAACTTCACCGGCTGAGGCAGAGCCATTCGCAAGTCACTGTGGAGGCTGCTCGCTTTTGGGACCTCCATAAAAAGGGCTTCATGGACTACACCCGGAGGAAGGCTGACTTCGTGAAAGAGCTTGAGGAACTCCGAAAACATTCCAGCGACCGATCTTGGACTCAAGCTTCCAAGATCAGCTCCCTTGAGGTCGAGCTGGTGGCTGCATGGGAGAAGATCGGCCAGTTGGAAGGGGGCTCGTCCTGGCTCACAAGTCAGGCTGATCGTGATCGAGACTTGTCGAAGAAATTCTTCGACCTTCAGAAGCAGCTGCAGGACGTCGAGGCAAACTACAGCACCTATCGAGTCAGCTGGTGTGGGCAAATAGATGACTACCGAAGGAAGCTCAAGATGATGACCGACGAGGTTGCCCACCTTCAGAGGCAGCTGTCTGAGAGAGTCTAGGCCATCTCTACACAAGGCTCCGACGAGCTCCGCTCCTTGAGGGGGACCATAGAAGAACTGTCCATGGCTCTTGGGCAGGAGAAGGCCGAACTACAGCGGCTGAAGATTCAGCTGGCCTAGAGCAGCAGGCGGTCAAGGATGCCGAGGTGAGCTCCGAAGTTCTGAAAAAGAGGCTTTGGGAGTCGGTGGTTCCACCAAATGTATCGGAAGATGCTGTTAAGAAAGAAAGAACTGGAAGAACAAGTTGAAAACTTAAAGCAATCCTCGATGATGGCTGGAATCGAGAGTTCAAAGTCTGAAGAAGCTGGACTTCCTTAGAGCTTCTTTACCTTTTATTCTATGTATTCTTTCCTTTTCTTGTCGTTTTTCTTTTTTGATCTTCAAAGGCTTTGTAATGTACACTTCACTAATGAAATGAAAAGAAAATTTTCCATTATCTTGTCCATTCTTGCATTAAGTTGTCGTTTACCGAACTTCTTTTGTCTTTTGTCTTGTTCGATGTCGATGTTGTTTGACGGTTCCTGATCACCGTCGTGTTGATTTGTCCTTTTGTTCATGATCGAAGATCTTTTCGAGGCCACTCGAGTTTGACGCTTCCTCTCGGTGCTCGAGCTTGTGGGCCTGAACTTCTCGTTATCATGAGAAAGTCGATTTTCTTCTACCAGTGTTGGGTTCCCTCTTAGAGACTAGGGTTTTTGACAAGAGTCTCCTTCCTTGTTGAGATGAGGTTCCTTATGTCTTTGATGTAGTTTATTTTTCTCTTATCACTGGCGTGGCTCGTCGCTTTCCCATTTTCTCTCCCCTTTTTTTTTTTTTTGAGTGAGGGTTTTTTCTTTGTTCTTAATGGGGTCGTAGGGGTGTAGAGGAGCCGTTGAGGAGACTTTCCTCCTCGTCCGATCTTGAATGATCGGATCTTCATTTGTGTCAGGATGAGATTCTCCTCCTATTTTCGACACAGTCAATTTCAGCTCATGTTAGGATGAGGTTCTCCTCCTATTCCTAACATGGCTATGGGGGCACGTAAGGGCCATTGCAAGGGCCTCTCCCCCCATCTGGTCTCTAAATAATCGGACCTTTGACCTTGCTCGTGTTAGGATGAGGTTCTCCTCCTATTCCTAACATGGCTGTGGGGGCACGTAAGGGCCGTTGCAAGGGCCTCTCCCCCCATCCGATCTTTAAATAATCGGGCCTTCGACCTTGCTCATGTTAGGACGAAGTTCTCCTCCTGTTCCTAACATCGCTGTGGGGGCACATAAGAGCTGTTGCAAGGGCCTCTCCCCCCATCCAGTCTTTAAATAACTGGGCCTTCGACTTTGCTCATGTTAGGATGAGGTTCTCTTCCTATTCCTAACATGGCTGTGGGGGCACATAAGGGCCGTTGCAAGGGCCTCTCCCCCCATCCAGTCTTTAAATAACCAGTCCTTCGACTTTGCTTATGTTAGGACGAGGTTCTCCTCCTGTTCCTAACATGACTGTGGGGGCACATAAGGGCCGTTGCAAGAGCCTCTCCCCCCATCCGGTCTTTAAATAACTGGACCTTCGACTTTGCTCATGTTAGGACGAGGTTCTCCTCCTGTTCCTAACATGGCTGTGGGGGCACATAAGGGCCATTGCAAGGGCCTCCCCCCCATCCGTCTTTAAATAACCAGACCTTCGACTTTGCTCATGTTAAGATGAGGTTCTCCTCCTGTTCCTAACATGCTTAGTTTCGATTATCGGAAGGAGCTACTCTCTGTCGTTACGAGCTCATGCCAAAAGAAAAGATATACAAATATGAAAGAAACTTTTATTTAAGACAGAGTTATTGATAATACATTCATAGATTTTTTGAATCCCATAGTCGCGGAAGGTCTGCTCCCCGTCGGGGTCCTCCAGAGATAGAGTTGATGATCCCAATTGGAGGCCAATCTTCAAGCTGCTCCTCCCTCCTTGGTGGCTCCGATTGTGGCAGGGCCCTTGGCCGATCTTCTCTACCTTCAGGCCCACGTCGAATGAATCTGTCGAGCCGATCTCGTCTGATGAGCTCCTCGATCTCGTGTCGGAGCTGAATGCACTCCTCCGTGTCGTGGCCATGGTCACGATGATAGAGGCAGAACTTGTAAGGGTTGCACTTTTCAGGATGTGTGCGCATCCTTTTCGGCCTTGGCAGCTGCTCCTTGACCTCCATCAGCACTTGGGTTTTCGATGCATTGAGAGGGGCGTAGCTGTGGAATCTTCCTGGGGGAGAGCCTCACCGAAATCTACGGTCCGAGCTTCTCTGCCTACGAGCTCGAGGAGGAGTCTGAGCATGCTTATGTCCAGAGGGAGTTCGAGAACATGGCCGAGCTTCACTCAGTTCTTTTTCAGCTACGGGCTTGCTGGAGTCTCCCACCTGCTGCTCCTTCGCGGCCTCCTCATCCTTCATCTTGAAGGCTTTTTCTACTCGGGCATATCCTTCGATCCAAGCCAGTAAATCAGCAAAGTTTCTGGGATACTTCTTTTCTAAGAAAAATAGAAGATCGTTCTTTTGAAGACCGCCCTTCAGGGCGGCCATTGCAACCGATTGGTCCAAGTTCTGGACCTCCAACGTGACGGCGTTAAAACGGTTGACGTAAGCTTGGATGGATTCTCCCTCCTTTTGCTTGATGTTGATGAGGGACTCCGAACCTCTCCGAGGACGTCGGCTGCTGATGAAATGAGCAACAAATTGGTGGCTCATCTGATCAAAGGAGAAGATAGTACCCAGCTTCAGTGCCGAGTACAATTTCTTGCTGCTCTCTTCAAGGTGGACGGGAAAGCTCGGTACAGGATGGCGTCTGATGCATCATGGAGCAGCATCATTATCCGGAAGGCCTCCAAGTAGTCAACCGGATCCGAGGTCCCATCGTAGCTCTCGAATTGGGGGAGCTTGAAGTTCGGCAGGATTGGTTCCTACATGATCATTTGAGAGAAAGGAGGGTCAGTGCAAATGTCCTCGCCGTAAGCAGTGGGAGCATAGCAGAGCTCTTCGATCCGTCAGTTCATCTCCTAGAATCTTTGATCCAGGAGGTCCTCTCGACTGTGAGTCTCGAGGGTCTTCTGGTGGAATGGAGGTAGGGACCCTCCGGGGGTGGAATCGTGATCGGACGGAGGGCTCTCCATCTTTTGCTTCTCCTTTTCGGGGAAGACAGGGTGACTGGCCCAAGTGGCCCGCCCGGTCACCGGATTCTGAAACTCCGATGATGCTCTTTCCAGTCGCACTGATGCCTGCGATTGCTGCTGCATGGCCTACACTGCTTCAGTAAGGCCCCTAACCTGCTGAACCAGCAAGTCGAGCTGCTCCATGCTGACTGTCGTTGTCGGAGGGGAGGAGCCTGAAAAATTGGAGACGAGGCCAGAGCTTGCGGATCTCGCTGGGATCTGGCCGCGGAGGCCGTGGATCGCCTGGTGGATGCCTTTCGGGGAGGCATCAGGTGGAGATCTGGCAGGAGAAGGAGAAGAAGATGTCAAAGAAGATGATCGGAGACAATCCCGTTGAGGACTCCTTTAAGAATAAGGTACTACGAAGACACAGCCACCCTTTCTCTAGCGCCAATTCTGTTGGTGCAGAATTCTGCCGACGTCGGAGAAGCTGGAGTCGAGGAGATCGCGTCTGCCACCGGGACCTGCAAGGGAAGTCTAAACCGAAGTTGGGGGTGCTCCGACAAGACCTTCCGACGCTCAAGTCAGTACTCTGCCTCAACAGAAATGGAGCACTTAAATGAAATTTTAGCAGAGTTTTGAGATAGAGTTTTTAGCTTAGAGAAGAACGTATCTGGGGGTCTCTTTTTATAGACAGAGAGCGTAACTGATTGACAGAGATGTCTGTAACCGCCTGGTAGTGGGTTGTTCAGGGCCACGTGGAGTTTGTTACGAAGAGTAGTGGCATCAAAAGGCCGTTCAGGGCGACGTGGAGTTTGTTATGGAGAGTGAAGTGGTGTCCATTGTCGCGACTTGCCAGAGAGTAGTGGGGCCACGTGGAATCTATTACAGAGAGTGGAGTAAGGTAGTGGCCATTGTCATGACTTGCCAGAGAGTTCAGGCCTGACGACTGAAGCTCAGCTGGGATGTTTGATGGAGTGGAATGGCTCTCTGTCTCAGCAATCCAGGAGAAGCTCGGATATTTTTAAGGTTGCTGATGAGTCTACTGTTGTCAGATGCCTTGAGTGCTGATTGGGTACTGATGCTGTAGGTGAAAGCCATCTGCTATAGAAGCTTGGATGGAGACTTTCTGTTGGAGAAGTCTAGTAAGAGTCCAGTTGCTAGGAGAGCCCGTCTGGGATTTGCCTGATGTGGAAGCTCGTCTGTAGATTGTCCGTCGGAGAGGTCCGATTTCATGAGGAATCCGGCAAAGGGTCGTCCGACAGTGGAGTTCGGATGGCGCTGTGGAGGTTTGTCTGTTGGAGGAGTCTTGAGAACACTGGAAAAGGTCGAACGTTGGAGGAGTCTGAGATTCAATTCTGTCATAGAAGTTCGGATGGAGTCCGACTCTTGTAGGAGTTCAGATAGAGACTTCTTATTGTAGAAGCTCGGATGAAGGCCGGCTGCCGTGGAAGCTCGGATGGAGACTTCTTATTGTAGAAGTCTCACTGCTAGAGAAGCTCGATCATTGATGAAGTTCGAAAGAAGTTCAGAGTAGAGATCTGGTGGAGCCTATCCGTCGTAGAAGTTTGTCTGTGATCCATCCACTGTAGAAGTTCGGTTGGGATCCGACTCTTGTAAGAGCTCGGATGAAATTCGAAAGGCGGTCGACCATCGTAGAAACTTGGATGGAGTCTGGTTACTGTAGACGTCCTGCTATTAGAGAAACTCGAACGTTGACAAAGTCTGAAAGGCTTGGAGTAAAGTCGTTCGTGGTCGGAAAAAGTCTGGAAGAGATTCGGAGAATAGTCGATCACTATAGAGAATCGGCTGATAGTGAAGTTCAGAGAGCATTTGGGGCAGTCCGGTAGATGAATGGAGGAGCTCATTATTGGAGGAGTTCGGATGGCATTGTAGAAGCTTAGACAGCTAGAGGAGTTCAGAGAGAGACACCGCATAAGGTCGGAAGCCAAAAAAGCCCTAGAAGGGTCGGTCTTTCACGAACTTCGGCTGGGGGTATTTTATACCCAACACCTATCTTTGGCATTGTAGGCTAAATCATATCAATAAGAATAGGATGAATAGGTTAGCTTAAGAAGAGATTCTTGATAAAGACGATTATGAATCGTTGCCTATTTGTGAGTCTTGTTTACTTAAAAAGATGATCAAGTCACCTTTTACTGAAAAAAGTGAATGAGTCAGTGATGTTCTGGATCTGGTACATACTGATGTATGCGGATCCATGAGCACATATGCCAAAGAAGGGTATAGCTATTTTACTACGTTCACAATGACCTATCTAGGTATGGGTATGTCTACTTGATGAAACACAAGTCTGAATCATTTAAATATTCAAACGGTTCTATAATGAAGTAGAGAAATAAATAAAAAAATATTAAAACTCTTCGATTTGATCGAGGGGGTTAATATCTTTCCAGTGAATTTCTGACACATCTAGGAGAGAATGAAATTCTCTCACAATGGATGCCTCCTGGGACACCACAGCATAACGACATCTCAGAAAGGAGGAATCGAATCTTATTGGATATGGTTCGATCCATGATAGAGTTTGTAACTCTGTAGATCTCTTTTTGAAGATATGCACTTGAAACAACCTGTCTTATGCTCAGTAATGTACCAAGCAAGTCAGTTAGTAAGACACCATATGAGATATGGTCAAGACGTAAGCCGAACCTCTCTTACTTTAGGGTTTGGGGGTGTCCGGCTTATGTTAAATGATTACGAACTGACAAGCTCAGTCCTAGGTCCGATAAATATAATTTCATAGGATACCTCAAGAAAATGAAGGGATATTACTTTTATCTGTCTGCTAAATAAAAGATATTTTTCAGTAGTAAGGCACACTTTTTGAAAAAGGAGTTCCTTAGTGAAGGAACAAGCGCCTTTAAAATCGAGCTGACGAAGTTTGATAGGTAGAAGAATCGATATCAATGATTGAATTTGAACCAGATTTGATAAGATCAAATTCAAAGCCTAATACATAAACATCCTTAAGGCGATCCAGTAGAGTACCGCATCAGTCGGACAGATACTTAGGTTTCTTAATTCGAGATAGGAATCCTATTGAACTCGATGAGAATGATGAGGATCCGATCACCTATATGGATGCAATGTAGAGGTCCAACTCTGATAAATGGCTTAAAGACATAAAATTTGAAATAGAGTCCATGAAGGTCAACGATGTATAGACATTGGTGACCCACCTGAAAGAGTTAAACCCATAGGGTGTAAGTGGATCTTTAAAAGGAAGAGAGGTGCAGACGGAAAGATGGAGACCTATAAAGCCCATTTGATTGGCAAGGATTATCGTCAGCATTATAATATTGACTATGCAAGATATTTTCTCTTGTGACAATGCTCAAGTCCATTTAGATTATGCTTGCGATAGCAGCATATCTGGACTATGAAGTCTGGCAAATAGATGTGAAGACAGCTTTCCTAAATGGAGAGCTAACAAAGAGATGTATATGATACAACCAGAAGGGTTTACCTCCATAGATGAATCCAAAGTGTGCAAGTTTTAGAAATCTATTTATGGATTGAAGCAAGCATCTCAGAGTTGGAACATACGTTTTGATAAGGTGATCAGAACGTATGGCTTCGTTAGGAACGGAAAGAAATCTTGCATATATAAGTGGGCTAATGGTTTAATAATTATATTTCTTGTATTGTATATGGATGACATTCTCTTAATTGAGAATAATATCTCTGCATTATAGAGAATAAAAGTATGATTGTCGTCATAATTCTCTATGAAGGATCTAAGAGAAGTAGTCTGGGGATGAAGATCTATAGGGATAGATCTAAGAGGCTGCTTGGGCTCTCCCAATCCACATACATAGATACCATACTGAAATGGTTCAGCATGGAGAATTTTAAGAAAGGATATTATTGGTTTCTAGTGATGCAGCAGAATATAGATTTTAAAAATTTTTAACATACATACAATAATGAAAACTAAGTTTAACAATTAAACTTATCCATCGAAACTCAAAAACCCTAGGAACCCCTTGACGATTACAATCAAATAACAAAAACATGCATATGAGGAGAAGACCAGAATTCATATACCACTATGAAGATCATGAACTGATGATTTTGAGATTTTTATGAGACTCCAAAGTAGAAGCCCTCCAATAGTGATCCACACAGGATTGATCAGGGTCCTTCCCAACTCGTCATGGTACTGCAGCCTTCTTCCTAAGTGTGTTGATAATCCTTCGCAAGAATATGACACACCATTGCTTGTATGTCTTTATGACCTCTATTAGGACCACTCTATAAATCTTTTTCAAAGTAGCAAAACACACTATAATCAGATTTTATGTTCAACACATGAACAATCTAATTTTAGGATAAGTATCTCATACTTTCCTTTTTCTCTTCTCCCTTCCTTTCTATTTTTCTCTCTTTTTTTTCTTATCTTTTTTTTAGATTTTTTTTATTATTTTCTCTCATTTCCATGCCCATTCTTAGCCAAAAATGACACATTAAAACAAGTTGTGGTGCCCCCTATAAATAGGAAACATGGGGCGACTCCATGGGATGCCAACTCTTGGCATCCCTTAATTATTACATGCCTTTATTGAATTTTCTCATGTAATCCAAAGAGTTTACATGGAATCTAAAGAGGTTAACCAGTAGAAGGATTCTTTCTCTTCTTGGAAAAAATTAATACACCAACTCTTGGCGCGTGGGATAAGGAGAAAAGGTGTGAAACCAAGAGTCCATACCATTATGGACTCTGCCAAAAATTCAACGTACAAAGTGGGGTGTCTATAATATTTTTGGTGTGTAGTTTCCTTGTCAGAGAAGGACTCTTCCTTTTTCTTTTGTGCCATAATTTCAATGGACATCTGATGACATGGTGAATTAATAAACATGGAGAAAATTAAAGAAGAAAATTAAGAGTCCAATGTGAAATGGACTCTCTATTTCACATCGCCCAAAATTCCAAGGGATGTCCCATTTATTCTTAACATGGAGTTCCTTCCAAGAGAAGGACTCCTCCATATCTTCCATGTCTCATATCCAAATGGCTCTATCTGATGGTGCAAAACATAAAGGGATGTAAGGAAATTAAGATACCACGTTAAGGACTCTTCCTTCTTAATGCCAAAATAAATGGGGCATGTAAAATTATTTGGGTATGACTTTTGGTGTGGAGGAGGCTGGTTCCATGTGGAACTCTTCCATAAAACCAAATAAAATTAACTAATTAATTAGATAGTTCAAACCTAACCACATTAGGTCAAGACAACAAGGTAGGTTAGCACAAACACCTTTGCACTGAATCCAATTGGAAACTTAGGTTAATTCATGTGCTAGCAATTTAATTAACCCATTAAATTTATAATAAATTCAAATTGATTAGATTAGGATCAAATTTTTATTGTGTATGACCCATTGGATTTTAAATCTAGCCAGTAGTGGACCCAAACTCTTGACGAAATTCTAATCCGATTGGATTAGGTCAGTTCAAGAGTCTCAATCAACTAGAACTCTTTCTAATTGATTCTAAGATTAATTTTTTTTAATTTTGTTGAGTTCATAAGTCAAGATTGACATCTAGTAACATGTCATCACTACCGAGAAGATTTAAATTTGATAAAAATATCAAAAATTATTCTTCCATGGTGAGTTACTGTGTAATTCAATCCTTCGATCACACATCCTGAAAAGACTATAGGTATGAAAATATGTCAAACTCAAATATCTAACCATATGTATCTCGATCAGATGATGATGACTCGATTGATAAATCAGTAAAAACTATTTTTACTGTTCATTTCTGCTTTGACCAGAGACTGTCAGAGTCACCATCCTATGAGATCATATAGGATGTACTCTCCTCTTATAAGAAGTGATCGATTTTTTGTTGATCACTCACAACCTCCATGCATACTTTGCCATATCCAGAATATCCCACACATATCTCAAAGTGGTGTGCTAGGGAATAAACCAAAGTAAGGATCCATGCACACAAGGTACCATGGTGATCTCAGGTCAAAGGATCACAAGTACCACTCTCACTGAAGAATCATCTGTCAACATGCTGTAAGGCTCCACCAGATATTCTTTTGTGGGTCAGTTCAGTAAACTCATTCTCTAATGAGCACCTATATCCTTGTATTAGTATCACCACACAAGTGATTGTGAGATCAACCATCCTCTCCATCGAGCATACATAGGATGTACCAATCTTACTGGAGTCATCGATCTCTGACTCAATGATCTAATGATTGAAAATATTTTAGATTAGAGCTATCAAGATTTTAGGTCTCACTAACATGATCTCATCATGGTCTTAAAATCATTATCCTAATCTATGGGGTTTATCATAATCATATAAAAATGATGCAGCAAATGATAAAACATAATACCTCATATAAATAAATAACTAATATCATACAAATGAATAGAAAGATAATGAAGAAATGTCCCATCGCATCCTATGCGATTGGCTTGTAGGGCATTATTCTTTCAGCTATCTTCCAATAGACTATGAAATTTCTCTCTTGAAGAAGGATTGTCTGATAACTCCTCAAATAAGAGAGCGTATGAGTAGAGTTCCATATGCTTCCACAGTGGATTCTATTATGTACGCCATGATATGTACGAGCAGACAGACGTGACATACTCACTAGGGATAGTGAGTAGATACTAGTCTGATCCAGGAGAGAACCATTGGAAGGTTATAAAGACCATTCTTAAGTATTTGAGAAATACTAAGGATAAGTGGCTGGTGTATGGTGAAACTGACTTGAAATTGGTGGGATTCACTGGCTCCAGCTTTCAGTCAGACTATGATGATAGCAAGAGTGTGTCGGATTATATTTTTATCCTGAATGGTAGAGCGATCTATTGAAAAAATTTCAAGCAATACACTATGGCTGACTCTATTTGCAAAGTGGAGCATATCACGACATCCGATGTTGCGAAGAAAGCTGTATGGTTGTAAAAGTTCATCGATGAGCTTGGAGTGGCACCTTCTATTGATGGTCCTATCTTGTTATATTGGGATAATACTAGAGCCATTGCTCAAGCCAAGGAGCCGAGGTCCCATCAGCATACCAAGCATATTCTGCACTGCTATCACCTTATTCGGAAGATCGTGGATCAAGATGACGTTGACTTTCAAAAGAACGATAGGAAGAAAAACCTAGCCAATCCATTTACTAAAGCTCTTAAAATCAAAGAGTTCGATGATCACAAATCGAAGATGGATATACGATACTGTACCGATTGGCTTTAGTCCAAGTGAGAGTTGTTAGAAAATATGTCTCAAAGCCAATCATTAGCCTGTTGATAATTGTGCTCATCTTATAAATTATATATAAATTTTTATTAATAAAATTATTTGATATTTTTATTAAAAATTATCCATCTTTGAACTCCTGTGTTGTAATGAAGTCCTTAGGACTATAATTAATCGATAAAGGAGAATGTGTCATTAAGTCCTTAAAAATATTCGCAACCAAATGATATGCTATTAATAAGACGATAGCAATATCGAGTATAGGTCATTGTATGCCATATAAGTTAGTTATCTTCTTAACTAAGGAGTGTGGAGACACTGTTATAGCATGCAGATGGAATATAGAAGTATATTCGCATTGAACGAGACCATATGCTGAGCATTTTGCTGTCAAGAGTAGCTCATGAAGGATATGGATATAAGTGTCCCTCAGATCTGAGACCACCACGGTAACTTATAAGCAACTCATTATACTTTAGTAATGGACCATCTGAGTTTCTAATTCAATGATGGAAGAACACTGGGTGCAATCAAGTACTTATCAAGTTGGTGTGTGAGTCAAGATGGAATTGACCCCTCTAAATTAGTAAGAGATATGCATCAATGTATTTCAATTTAGCAAAATCTTAGTCAGGATAATTCATGAGATAGATTTGAAAGGTTAAAATACAATATGATCAACTAAATTAGGGTTGATAGTTAAATCCTAGGTCATCTTGAGCATTAGGATCAAAAAGATGAATTATACGGTAACTATACACCAGTAGGTTCTAAAATATTACTTTACGATACTTTGACCTATCCGATCGTCGGGTCACCATTACTAGATGGTTACATCGATTGATATAGAAAGTTATTCCTATACTATCGGCTTAGATTCAAATTTATGGGGTCACATGCATTAGAAGATTTCATCAGATCTGATGGCTGAAGAGTCCAATTGGATTATGACTCTAGTGAGGTATCCCATTGAGGCTAAGACTCTGGGAGAGAGTCCCACTGAGATTGAGACTCTACTATTAATGAAGAATTAATTAGTAATTACTCAATTTGATTGAGTAAAGATCTTTGGATCAAGTCTAATTGAATTAGATTCAGTTCGACTCAAATTGGATTTGGTATGATCAATCCTGATTACAAAAAAAATTGATTCTGATTCGATCAAGATTTGGAAACAATCAATTTCTAATTGGATTAAAAATTTATTGAGATATTTAGATTTTTAATTGGATTAGATTCATTTCTATCAGTGGGTTCAATCCAAATTTGATTTGGATTAGAATTAGATTAGAAATGAAAAGTCCAAGTCGACTAAAACTCTATCCTTATCTCCTTGCACCACAGTTGGACCCATGCCCACATGTCCATGCCAAATAAGACTTGGCTTGACCTTTTTGGTGTCAAAGTAGTAGACCTAATAAGGGTGGGCGGCAATGATAGATGACTCATAATCGTATCTCTTACATAGTTTGAATGCGATTTGAATTAGAGATAAGATGAAAACAAGGAAAGGGATTTTTCATATAAGAAAGATTGTTGGTGCCATATTATTTTATTTTTTATTTTTTCTAGAGAGATCTTGGGTATGTGGGACTCTAGAATCCTTCTCCACACTAAAGAGCTTTTCTAAAATTTTTTGGGATGCCAAAAGTGGTTTTAGCATGGACTCTTGGCACCCTCCCTTAGTTGAAAACCCTAATTCCAAGTCTATAAAAGGGTGTCTCTTCTTCTTTGGCATCATATACATCTTTTCCTTACTGGTTTTTATTTTTTTAGAGCTCTTCTTGTTGGAGTTTTATAGTTTCATGTATGCATGATTTTATAAAATAAGTACGTAGCAGAATTTTAAAATTTTTTAGATTAAATCTAATTTAATCTAAGCATGCATAAAATCATATCTTCAAACCATAATCAGAATCATTATATGTGAGATAAAATTAAGATACAAAAATTAAATAAAAAAAAATAAATTTAAAACATATCAAGATATGGATCAATCTTCAATGCGAACAGATGATCATGAATGTCTTCCGAAGGTCCCTTGTAGCAGCACAAGCGTCTGGCCTCTGCGGGTATCCACACGAGACTCTGATCTGATCAGAAGCCTTTTATCTCATCAGGGTACTAGCTCCTTTGTAGAGATCACATCCTAATGGTTGAAAATCTTCTTTTTTCTTAAGACACTCTTAGAGAACAAGAAGATGTTGGAGGATCTTGATCTCTACACTAGAGTCATGAGAAGAACCCTTTCTTCTTTTTTCTTCCTAAATCCATACACCAAATCTTTACAATAGAGATGTAATAATTTTGTCTAAATTTTGAACAAAAAAAGGAGGAGACATCCATGTCTAAACATGGACAAGAGGGAGAGAAGGAGGTGTCCTAACAACCAACAATTGGTTGTGTAATAAAGAAGAGATCAAAACAACCTCACCTCTCACCAAAAACATGCACACCATCCCTCCCTTTTTCTCCCTTGGTTTTCCATGGTAAAACCTCTGATTTTAGGTGTTGAAATCTGGGCTCTATCCTCCTTTCGCGTCCCAAGGTCTGGCGGTTTAAATAGATGAAGATGGAGTTTGAATTTGAGTAGGAATCAAGAGTCCAAAACATTTTGGACTCTACCCAATTTGATGACGCCAACAACTCCATGTATGCCCAACTTTCTCATTGAATTAAAGGGGTTTTGCTCTTCTTTCTTACATGCTAAATAGGGGAGGAGAAATGGCATTAATTCCTGGTTGGCATGCATTTATTTGGGCGCACAAAATCTGGTTAATGTGGGACTCCTTGTTGCACATGGATAAAAGGAAGTTATAAATCACATGGGACTCAATTAGTTGGCTGTTTTAAATCAAATAAAATACCAATGAGTCCTAATTGTATTAAGATCAGATTAGACTCAAAAAGATGGAAAACCAAATATGATTTGGAGCCCAATTTATTTGGATTAGATGTCTCCTAATTGGAGGAGGAATCCTAGTCCTATTGGATTCTTTCTTGGTGCTCAATTTTAATCCTAATCCAATTAGAATTTAGTGCAGCATAAAAATAAAGATTTTTAATCTAATTAGGAATACATACATCCTAGTCTAATTAAGAACTGGGTCAAATCTAAATTCTAATTCAACTGGGACTAATCATCCATTCTTATTGGGGTTATCCTATAATCTTGTAGGGTTGATCAAATCAACCCCAAAATGAGTCAAATTAAATCCAATCAAATTGAACTTGATACAAGCCCCATTGCTCAATTAAATTGAGCCAATTAACAATCCTATTGCTAATTAATCCTTTTATAACTCACCAACTCTTTAGTAAGTTATATAATGCAATATTTATATTAGATTAATTATCAATCAAATTGATAATTAATTTCTGTTACGATTCATAATGATAATTTAACTATCTGATCAGTCAAAATTTTCTTTTGTGTGTGACCCCATAGGTTCTATTCTATCTGATAGTGAGATATATTATGATCTCTATCACAATATTATTGAAATACTTTTCAATAGATTGGAATAATTTCAACTTAGCCCACCAAAGATCATTGATTATCAAGATGATCCTTGTGAGTCTCACAATTCACCAATGACACCTAGTAGTATGTAGTGACAATCTAGTAGAATAAAAAATAAATCTCTAAGTGCAGTTAATGTATGATACAGTCTCTCTATCATGAGTTCCAACTAGATGGCAGGTCATGGATGAATCGTCAAACTTCAATATCGATTATATAATAGATTCAATCAGCTCGAGTCCATATGTGATTCTATGAAAACTCTTATTTATCAATCACACTGCTATGGCCATAGACTTAAGGACTCAGCTTCTTAAATTCTATAGGACTATTCCCTTATGCTAGGATCGATAGATCCCATCTTGATGCACACTCCACTCCTACAGTGGATCAACTGTCGCCAACATCAACTACAAAGGCTTCTTGAGACCTATGTTGATGTGTCAGTCAAACTCCAGCAGCCTCACTGTGAGCAGTAGTGTCATCTCAGGTCAAAAGATCAGTCATACAACTATAGCATCGAGAAAGTCACTAATAAGTGAGCAGACATCCATGTGACTTCGCATATTGGTCATGCTTAGTGCTAGTTATTCTCTAACAACTACCTGCACTCTCACTCCAGTGTCTCTACACTGCAGACTCGAGATCCATATGCCTGAAGATAGCAATTTGTGCACTGGTCTATCAAGATCAATCACCATCCCCATGATGATCCTATGACCAAGAGTAATTTAGGAATCGACCATTAATGACACATGCCTCAAATTCTCAACTCTTTGAGAATATGTGTCATCATCTTATTAATCTTTTGGATGATTCATGGATACATAAATATGAATGGTATTATAACTACTCAATAAATACAAAATCATATCCTAGAGATATGAAATATGTCAGTCAAGATTGGCTTCTAGGGTATATATCCAACAATCTCCCACTTGCACTAAAGCCAATCTGCCAAGTACCAAGCCTCGTCTTCATAAGACAGGCTTTAGTCTTAGGCTAGCTAAGTGATTTATCAGTAGGTCAACCATATCACATGTGGAGTTTGCTCTCTGCACCTCTATGTATTTCTACTCGAGGTAGTCACGTGTTCTGCTATTTTATATGCTTGGATATCTGGTGAGACACAGGCTCCTTAGCAAGGGCTATGGTGCCATTATCTTTGTAGTATAGTGTCATGTCATCTGATGGCATGACATTCAATTTTGCAACTAACTTTAGAACCAGAATGCATCCTACACATCTACAGTGTACTCAGCTTTTATTGATCGATTATTTGAACCCCTTCCAAGATATCGACATAGGAACATACCCGATAATGTAGACATTCTATTATCAATATTAGACATAAAATCTGAATTGGTGTATCCTCCCACTCCTAGCTTTGATCCTTCTCCAAATTAAGAATATATCCTTAGTTCTTCTCAAGAGCTTAAGGTCATTTTCATAGCAATCCAGCACTCACTGTTTGGATTCAACTGATATCTACTCGTGACATTCATGATATTATTTATATCAGTTCAAGTACATTACAGCATACGACTATGTCTGAGAGGATAGCAGACCCCTCTCTGATATTTCTATGCTGAACTCTTTTAGCATCCAATCTCTGTGCTTTAACTGTGAAAACACAAGCATCCAGTTGCATCGATCTTTATAGATCTTTAGGATGCCTACTTTATGTCTTTCATGAAAAAATTTATATTCAACCATATTTTAGCCGATATCAGTTTTGGACACTCCCACTGATCCTTTTGAAAATCATAATTTCTTATATCTGATCAAACAATTTGATCATATCATCAAAATGACTTATTCCAACTCCAAGATTATTATAGACTTTGTGATCTCCTATCACAAGAAGTAAAATTCATAGGCTATTCCATATAGAAATCTTTAAAAAATCTCTACTCAGGAAAGCTATTTCACATCCTTTCTTAGAGTCGATATCATACATCACCTCATTGTAGGTTCTGAGATCATCTCTATGCTCCCCATCTCCTATAAAAAATGACTTTCTCTACATCCTCCATTAAGCATATGCGAGTATCTTTCGAGAGGATTGGAGATTCTACTATATGTACGAGGTGGAGGAGGAATATACATCTACTGGCTCATGATGAATAGGTTCTTAAGGTCTAAAGCTCGCTGCTCTTTAGAAATACTCTCTTTGAGCTTAACTTCCTCCCACAGCTTCATCTTGGTTAAACAATTTTTTAAGAAGATAGCAATGGGTCAAATCACATTGTGATCCTTTTGGAAAGTAATATCCCAAACTCTTTTAGGATGAGCTTTATAGATCTTTCCTCTAACATATCCACCCGATGTCCTAGACACAGGCTGGACATCTTTGAATCTCAAAATAATCAAGATTCAATTCTCATCATGTGCCATATCTCATACGGTGTGGTAAGAATAGGTTTAGAGAAAACCTAATTTCATAGAAATAAAGCATATCCCTAAAGAAACATAAATAAATGAGTCCATTATGAATCAGATCATATCTCATATAGTCATTTATCTCTTTTTATCTCATTGAGCTGAGATGTACTAAGAACAGTCCAATATGGAATATGCCATTTTATGGGATAACCAACAAATTTCTTTCATTGGTATTGTATCTTCGATCTGATCGAAGTATCTTTAAAAATTTTTTCGATTTGTTTCTCAATTACATCTGAATTTTTTGAACCTTTCAAAAATTTCAATTTATATCTCATAACAAAGTAGAGACAACTCCTTGGTTAGCACATCATACAGGCTACACACATCAAATGTGTACAAGGATAAGTATCTCGGTGGTTCTTTTCTTCTTGTCCCACAAGAGTAGCTTGGTCATATTTTCTTAAAGAGATGATGCACAAACTAGATTTGACTCAACAATCAATGAGCCCAAGCCTATATTTCTCCAGTTTGTTAATCATTTCTTCTCCAATACGACTTAGCTATAGATTTTACATATACTTTAAATTTTATCTCAATTCTGGATCTCTCAGATCTAATTGCAATCATTGCTTGCTCATTTAAGTTCACATATGCATTACCATGCAAATGATAGAGATCATCTCTAAGAACTAAATCCAAACAATGATCACAAAGGATAGATACCCATGGCCACAGCAGCAACTGTTGTCCTATAGCCAATTCAAGGGTTATTTTCTTTGCCCTCTATCTTTCCATCGACTCTACACTAGAATTCATAACTCAACTGGAAGAAGAAAAAATCGTAAGGACAGTATTGAGCAATCTTGACATACCTACTCTTGGTGCATCTTTATTTCTTTAGGCTCTCTAGATATTTATCTTTGAACTCTTTCAAGGTTTTCTTTTTATCAATACTTTGACCAATTCAGATGAGGTGCCATGATAGTCTTTCATATGGTAATTTACCATAAACTATTCATATAAACTAATCAAGAATTGTAGGATTAAATCCATAAGCAATTCTTTGTACATGATCATGTCGAGCATTTTAAGCTCCTTAATTCCTTGATCATTATCAAATAATGATCATAGACTGATTGCCCATCATGCATCACATACGTTGTGTAACTCTGATAACCTCACAACACTTGTAGATGAATTAACATATCGTAGGTAGTGAATATGTGCTCATGCATAGCACCTATCTTAATTGTCATTGTCTATCCACTCATCAAGTATAGCTCATTGATTATGGATTGGACGAGTTGTCAACATTAGAATAATCTGATAGAGAACATAGCTTAATTTTTTAAAATTAAAAATAATTTTTAGATTTGTGAGCCAGTCTATGTACTCGATTTTGATTAATCGTTGATATCTAAGACTCAAGCTAGAGGGTTGGAAGCTGACACAATGAACAACAGAGAGCAAAGATTCTAATTGGATGTTTGTACTTATTATATGATTTGCACTAGAGATTTTTAGATGCAAAAAGGGACTCTCACTATTTTATCAGATCTTCCACACTCTCCGAGTGGAGAAATGAAAATCCTGATGTAACAATTGAATTTCTAGTGGATGCTGTGGTCCCACCGATGCCGTGCACCTCACCTAACAGTTATTGGTAACATGAATAAACATCGATGCATGGACAACTCTTTGCTTAGATATTTCTCTAAGCATGTTGCAGCCACTTGATCTCTAAGTCATGTGGGCTTACCTAATAGTTATTGTCCATACTTCTTAGTTAAGCCAGACCCACCGTTCACAAATAGATGTAAAGCATCATTAGGTCTCTCACCTAATAGTTATTGGGCCCAACCCTTTCTTTATCCCATAGTAACTCTTTACTAATATAGTGGTTACATATTTTCGATGCAACTGAACCACTGTGACCAGCGAGAACAATCAACATCGATAGTACGCTCGCACATCTACAATGGTGAAAGATCTTGGACTTAATATTTGGAGAAAAAATTTTGATTTTAGGTCTCATCTAATCAGTCATCACATGACTGATGTAATTGGCATGGACTAAATCAAACTACCAGACAACCATATTTGAGACTTAATCTTTCAAATTGGTTAGGTAAATGGAGATTGGTGGAGATCTCCCCGTTGCTTTTCTTAGACACCAATAAATTAGTCAGATAAACAAATGGAACCAATTAAATAATCACCTTTCAATTACTTGCTTTAGACACCAATTACACAGGTTAGCTTAGATGAATCAGACTCAAGCCACAAAGCCGAATTAGGTCCTTAGGTTAATTAATTCTACATATAGATGCTAATCGATTCGATCAACAATAATTGTATGATCTTAAGGCTCTATTGACCTCACTCTAATCAATACTTACTTAGTTTGATCAACTGCTAAATCGATTTAGACCCATCATGATCATATCAGAAATCCTTTTGATGTAATCCAATTACATGACCTAATTTGATCTACCCATGACCAATCCCTCATGCACAAACATTAATTTCAGATCTTAAATCAAAATTTTTAGATCTAAATTCTTTACATGAAGAGTAAATTTTAATCTCAAAATAATTTCAAATCATGCATATGACTATGTATCATATACATAAACTAGTTCAGATCATTGAAACAATTTTAACCCTAAATATTACTTTCGTATATCATATACATGAATCAAAACAAATCATGAAACTCTTTTCAGATCTAAATAACAAAACATATATCACATATATGCTAAAAAAATTAGATTAAAAATCTAATCTAATTAGCAATTTTAACATCATTCTAGGACAACCATTTACATAACAAATTATGCCAAAGTAACTCTATGTCAGAACGATATTAAAATCTTTTAGATCTAAAATTTTTCTCTATAGATTTTAAATCTAAATCTAAATTTCATACATATGATGTGGCTCTGATACCACTATTGGAGTTTTATGATTTCATGCACGTATAATTTTATAAAATAAGTATGCAGTAGAATTTTAAAATTTTTCAGATTAAATCTAATTTAATCTAAGTATGCATAAGATCATATCTTCAAACCATAATCAGAATCATCATATGTGAGATAAGATTCAGATATAAAAATTAAATAAAAAAATAAATTTAAAATATACCTGGACATGGATCAATCTTCATCGCGAACAGATGATCATGGATGTCTTTCGAAGGTCTCTTGTAGTCGAACAAGCATCCGCCTCTACGGATATCCACACGAGACTCTAATCTGATCAGAAGCCATTTGATCTCACCAGGATGCTAGCTCCCTTACAAAGATCACATCTTAATGGTTAAAAATCTTCTTTTCTCCTAAGACACTCTTAGAGAATAAGAAGATGTCGGAGGATCTTGATCTCTACACTAGAGATCATGAGAAGAACCCTTTTTCTCTTTTCTTCCTAAATCCATCCACCAAATCTCTACAATAGAGATGTAATAATTTTATCCAACTTTTGGACAAAAGAAGGAGGAGACATCCATGTCTAAAACAACCTCACCTTGCACCAAAAACATGCATGCTGTCCCTCCCTTTTTCTCCCTTGGTTTTCCATGGTAAAACCTCTTATTTTGGGTGTTGAAATCTGGTCTCTATCCTCCTTTCACATCCCAAGGGCTGGTTGTTTAAATAGATGAAGATGGAGTTTGAATTTGAGTAGGAATCAAGAGTCTAAAATGTTTTGGACTCTACCCAATTTGATGCCGCCAACAACTCCATGTACGCCCAGCTTTCTTATAGGATTAAAGGGGTTTTGCTCTTCTTTCTTACATGCTAAATAGGGGAGGAGAAATGGGGTTAATTCCTGGTTGGCGTGGATTTATTTGGGTGCACAAAATCTGGTTAATGTGGGACTCCTTGTTGCAAATGGATAAAAGGAAGTTATAAATCACATGGGACTCAATTAATTGGCTGCTTTAAATCAAATAAAATACCAATGAGTCTTAATTATATTAGAACTAGATTAGACTCCAAAAGATGGGAAACCAAATCTAACTTGGAGTCCAATTTATTTGGATTAGATATCTCCTAATTGGAGGAGGAATCTTAGTCCTATTGGTTTCTTTCTTGGTGCTCAATTTTAATCCTAATCTAATTATGATTTAGTACAGCATGAAAATAAAGATTCTTAGTCTAATTAGGAATACATACATCCTAGTCAAGTTAAAATTGGGTCCAACCTAAATCCTAATTCAACTGGGACTAATCATTCAATCCTTTTGGGGTTATCCTACAACCCTGTAGGGTTGATGAAATCAACTCCAAAATGAGTCAAATTAAATTCAATCAAATTAAAATTGATACAAGCCCCATTGCTCAATCAAATTAAGCCAATTAACAATCCTATTGCTAATTAATCTTTTTATAACTCACTAACTCTTTAGTAAGTTATATAATGCAATATTTGTATTAGATTAATTATCAATCAAATTGATAATCAATTTCTGTTACGATTCATAATCATAATTCAACCATCTGATCAATCAAAAGCTTCTTTTGGTGTGACCTCATAGGTTTTATTCTGTCTGATAGTAAGATATATTATGATCTCTATCATAATATCATTGAAATACTTTTCAATAGATTGGAAAATTCCAACTCAGCCCACCAAGATCATTGATCATCAAGATGATCCTTGTGAGTCTCACAATTCACCAGTGACACTTAGCAGTATGTAGTGGCAACCTAACAGAATAAAAAATAAATTTCTAGATATAGTTAACGCATGATATAGTTCCTCTATCGTGAGTCTTAACCAGATGGCAGGTCATGGATGAATCATCAAACCTCAACATCGGTCATATGATAGATTCAATCAGCTTGAGTCCATATGTGATTCTATAAAAATTTTTTATCACTCACACTGCTATGGCCATAGACTTAAGACTCAGCCTCTTAATCTCATAGGACTACTCTCTTCTGCTAGGATCGATAGATCTCATTTTGATACACACCCTACTCCTACAGTGGGCCAACTGTTGCCAACATCCACTACAAGGACTTCTTGAGACTCATGTTGATGTTCAGTCAAACTCCAGCAGTCTCACTGCGAGCAGTAGTATTATCTCAGATCAAAAGATCAATCATACAATGTAGCATCGAGAAAGTCACTAACAAGTGAGCAGACATATATGTGACTTCTCGTGTTGGTTATGCTCAGTGCTAGTTGTTCTCTAACAACCATCTGCACTCTCGCTCCAGTGTCTCTACACTGCAGACTCGAGATCCATCTATCCAAAGAAGCGATCTGTGCACTAGTCTATCCAGATCAATCACTATTTCCATAATGATCCTATGATCAGGAGTAATTTAGGAATCAACCATTAATGACACATGCCTCAAATTTTAACTCTTTGAGAATATGTGTCATCATCTTGTTAATCTCTTAGATGATTCATGGAGATATAAACATGAATGGTACTATAACTGCCCAATAAGTACAAAATATATCCTAAAGATATGAAATGTGTCAGCCAAGATTGGCTTCTAGGGCATACATCTAACACTTCTCCTCCTCCTTTCTTCCTCCTCTAAATCCCTTCATCCTTTGGAGTGTCCAAGGTGCTTGAAGAAAAAGGAAAAGATCAACTGTCAAAGTTGCTTGCAGGCTAACACTTTCAAGCTCCTGATCTGCATTGGTCTTCATGTGAATTTTTTTATAGAGGTCAGATGACTTTGTGTGGCTGTGAGTGACATAAAAAACTTTCTCTCCAAGCGTTGGATCAGAGGAGATCAAGATTCAATTGATTTGGTAATTATTTCTAACTTGTCTTGATCATACTATTAGATCTAATAGTTAGATTTAGGATTTCAGCATCGATGAGGTCAATGTGTATTTTTATTTTCAGATCAAAAGTATATATTTTTCATATCATAAATCATGGGATGGTAGTCTAGATTAGATCTTATGCATGTGATTAAGATTAAATTATTTAATCTTTCTTTTTTGCTATATAAAATTTTTAAAATTACATGCATAGCACTATCGCATATTTTCTTAAGAGGGAGCTCAGTCCTCATTCGAGGAGAAGGCCCCCACCTCTTCATCACTATTTTTCGATTGGAGGTATTGGAGGTCCAACTGCGGCATCATCCACCATAAGTGGACCTTACAACCCTCAAAGCGAGGACAAAGGCAGTGGCAGCGATGTTAGTGGCCTCCTTCTTGAATACTATGAAGGTCTGAAACTCTCGGATGCAGCATGCCTGGACTTTAGGAGGAATCCACTCGAATTGGGGTCACCCTCACCCCCAAAGGATGGTAAGTCTCGAGAGGTGGAGGGTGCCATGTGCGAGGAGGATGGACTGGCACGCCTGGCCCTCTTTCGGGCTGCTTTTTCGATGATCCTCCTCTCCTTTACCTTATCTTTGATGGCTTTCAGAGTTGGCATCATAGTGGCAGAGGGGAGAAAAAGTGTTTTGCCAAAACAAAGAGAAGAAAGGCAGAAGACGGAGTTCAACTGACCCTTGGTCCCTATTTATAGGCACCAGCATCCACACCAACCCCCAATCACCGGTGAGGGAAATGCAGCGCCCATCAGGCCATAAATGGCATGTCTTCCCAACTTCAAAATTAATTCAAGCGATGCTTTGTGAACCAAGATATGACCATATGGTATGCTCTCATAAGCCCGATATTCTTCCTCTAGTGTCATTCCATCGGAAGAGGTAGTAACTGACATTTCCCATGGCCACCATGCACTCTGATCAAATCCAGCTTAAGTGCATGAAAATCATGAAATGTCAAAAGGCCATTTGCAATTAATGCATAAAAGATCTAGTGGAAAGAGGAATCGAAGAGTGCTCACCCAAAAAGGGAGGTCTTCTGAGCAAAGGTCGGCAACGACACCAAGTAGCATCATATAACAAAAGAAAAAGTGACAGGAGATAAGTGTTTGTTATTGCATCTATTTAACTCATTGCGATCATAAAAACATCATCATCATGAACAAGATTACCTTAAAAATTTTTACATTTAATCATGACTAGCTCCAATCTTTGAAGTCTCATCGAGAGCCTTTTCACAGACCTCCTCACTAGCAGAACTGAGTTCTTAGATCTCTACACTCTTGGACCTACCCTGAGTGGTGGAGCTCTCAACACTACGATCGGGAGAAATATTGGAGAGATCAAGTCCCAAAAACACCATCTTGATCCAATTCCGGCATGTCCAAAAGCCCACTGTGTACCCTACATCAGACATATGCCAAACCGTGTCATCTAGAGACATGGATCGACTGATTCATGTCCTCCTAGGCCTCAGGATCCTCTAGTTGTTTGTAGACACTCCATCAAATCATATTCGGCAACTGCATTTCTCGAGTGCTCGAGCTTGGATATTCTCACCTGAGAAGCATGGAGATCTTTCTAAAGCTGCACCACGTGATCGATGGAATGTCTTCTCACTTCATTGGTAGCAGCTTCTGATGACTTCAGCTTCAAAATTTTATTTTCAGACCAATAAAGCCAAACACGAAGATCTTATTCCTGAACAGTGGCATCCCAAGTGGCATCCTCGATAATTTTGACAGTCATGCAGACTCGATGGCAAGTTGGGCCTTCTCGACGGAGTATGCCATGACACTCTGATGATTGATCATCTTTGGTCGGTCATGTTGTGATCCAAATGGTGTGCCCAAGGCCCAGGGAACCAAGGCTAAGGCCAAGGTCCATCATTCATGAGGGATTCATGGAGACTCTAGGGCTTGTTGGGCCCTAGGTTGAAAGGTTGTGGGCCTTTCGGGTTCTTGAGGTCTAGGTTATGTGGGCCTCAAGGGACCAACTCTTTATGGGTCAGGTCTGGACCCAGGATAGGTGAGATTAGGTCAAGTCATGGGTGTATATGGGCTTGGGTTAACCTAATCTCCCATAGAGTTGGTCAAGGGAGTTTTGGGTTTGGGTCACTTGACCCTGTGTTTATATATACATGTACTGTGTATTGGTTTGATTAAGCCAAAGAAAATATAGAACTCTTTCTCCCAAGTCTCTCTCTCTTCTCCCTCTCTCTCCAGCCATTCTCCATGCCCCAAGAGCAAGAAACCCTAGGGTTTTTTGCCACCAGGTCCATAAAAGGAAAGAAAAGCAAGGAGGCGCTAGCCCCTTCCCCCTTGCAGCCACCGACTCTCTCTCTTCTCCCTCTCTTGCAGTCATCCAAACATTAGGTCCAGGACCTGGGATCTCTTGAGAAGAGGTTGATACAAGTCTCTCTCAGATCTGGAGTTGATCTGAGGTCATTGAGGTGCGGGTGAGATCTCCATCAACGGATCTACAGGAAAGGTTGCAGCAGGATAGATCTGCAAGGTCTATCTCCATCTACCTTCTTTTCTATCTAAATACCCCGATTCAAGATCTACAAATTAGAAGACCTCGTCGGTCCAATAGCAACCAGGCTAATTTTGTCAAGGGCCTTAGATCGAGTCCAGAAGTCTCTAGATCTGTTGTTGCTGGTTCCGTTGCACCCAAGGTCTTGGAAAGAGCAGGATCGTGCTCCAATAGGTCAGCATTCGCCAAAGCTTCATTCAGAGCTTTTCTGATCTTTGATAGCTCCTTGTTCTAAGTAGAAGTCTTTTTATTTAACTTCTTAACGATTTTTTCAAGGTCACCTGTATGCGATCTGATTCTTGTTGTAGATGCCTCTAATAAAGACTCCATCGGTAAAGGCTCGACGATAGGAGCTATAGAAGTATACTCGACGAGAGGACATGGGTGAAGTTGGACAAGTGAAAGAAAACATAAAAAGGATAAAATATTGTTTCATTAACGACTATTTCTCTACAAAGGAAAGAAAGAAAGAAAGTGCAGGCTTAATTTTTCGACCTCATCTTGAAGATTGGAGGGATCAGGTGCGACTTCTGGGGGACCCAGAGATGCTCTCGATGGACCGACCATGGAAGCAGGAGGAGCTACCTCCTCCGCAGCTTCCTTATCATCCTCATTCTCATCCTCATCCTCATCCAAGAAGGAGAGATTAATGTCAAAAAATCTGACAGTGACCTGGTGGCGACAATCTTCAAGTCCGATCCTAAATCCCACATTGAAGGACTTTCAACCAAATGCGATCTAGGCATTGTGATACTCTTTCGATGCCTTGAAGCTGTCAATCATCCAAGCCAGGTCCCACTTGAAATCCTCCAAAATCTTGAAGGATTTCATGGCCAAGCAGTGGGTCTTGTCTGTTGGGAATTGTGTCCCAAAGCCAATCGTCAGTCTGTTGATGATTGTGCTCATATTTGTATAATGTATATAAATTTTTATTAAAAAATATTATTTAATTTTTTCATCATATTTTATTCATCTTCTTTGAACTTCTGTGTTGTGATGAAATTCTTAGGACTATATTTAATTGACAAAGAAGGATTTATCGTTTAGTCCTTAAAACATGTTCGCGACCAAATGATATGTTGTTGATAGGATGATAGTAATATCAAGTATAGGTCATTGTATGCTATATGGGTTGGTTATCATCTTAACCAAAGAGTATGAAGATACTAGTATGGTATGCAGGTGGAATGTAGGAGTATATTCGCACCGAATGTGATCAATTATGGAGCACTCTGCTATTAAGAGTAGCTAGCGAAAGGTATGGATATAAGTGTCCCTTCGATCTAAAATCATCATGGTGACTTATAAGCAACTTACTGTACTTTGGTATCAGACTATCTGAATTTTTAATTTAGTGATGAAAGATTTTTGGATGCAGTCAAGTGCTTATCAAGTCGGTGCGTGAGTCAAGATGGGATTGACCCCCCTAAATAAGTAGGAGTTAATACATCAGTGTATTTTAATTTAGTAAAATCTTGATCAGGATAATCCATGTGATGGATTTAAAAGGTTGGAATATAATGTAGTTGACTATGTTAGGATTGACAGTTAAACCCTAGGTCACCTTGAGTATTAGGATCAAAGAGATAAATTATATAGTAACTATATGTCAGTAGGTTCTAGAATGTTGCTTTGCAATCTTTCGACCTATCCAGATGTTGGATCTCATTTTTAGATGGTTATATCAATTAGTATAAAAATTTATTTCGATGCTACTGGCTTAGGTTTGAATCTATGGGGTCATACATATTAGAAGATTCGATCTGATCGGATGGCTGAAGAGTCCCACTGGATTAGGACTCTAGTGAAAAGTCCCACTGGATTGGGATTCTGGAGGAGAATCCCATTGGATTGGGATTTTACTATTAATGAAAGATTTATTAGCAATTAGATTGCTAATTGATTCAATTTGATTGAGCAAAGAGGTTCAGAGCAACTCTAATTGAATTGGATTTAGTTTGACTTGGATTGACTTTGATTAGATCAAGCCTAATTATAAAAAAAATTTATTCCTGATTTGATCAGGACTTATATCCAGTTAATTCCTAATTGGGTTAGAAATTTATTGAGAAGATTATGTTTCTAATTAGATTAGGTTCCTTCCTCTCATTGGGTCTAAACCAAATCTGATTTGGATTGGAATCAATTTAGAAATGAAGAGTCCTAGCCAACTGGGATTCTCTCCCTTGTGCATGCCCTAGGTCCCATGCCATTCCTTACATGCAAAAATAAGTTTGCATGAAATATTTTGGGCATTAGAAAGGAGGGTGTAGAGAGGGGTGGGCGGCACTCATGATGAGTCATGGTCTTTACCTCCTTCCTGATTTGAATTTGATCCAAATCAAAGATAAGAAAATAAGAAGGAAAGAAATCAGATTTCTTGGAAACTTTTAGTGGCACCAAATAATTTTTTCCTATTTGCATTAAGGTGTTGGTTGGCATGAGAAAGATCTAATTTCTTTCTCACACCATCACATAATTTTATAAAAAAGTGGGACACCCCATATGGATGTGGCGTGGGATTGATTGGCGCCTTCTCTTAACCCTAAACCCCAGCCCCATCTATAAAAAGAAGGGTTCCAATAGTTGGATGCCCCATATGTGAATTAGATGAAATTAGTTTCTTCTACATAGACTCTCTCCTCTCTTCCTTCCTTCATTAATTCTTCTCCCTCTCTAAAGTGTCTAAGAGATCAAGAAAGTAGAAGAAGGTCAACCATCAAAGATCTTCACGAACTAGCACTCCCGAGGAAACTGATCAGCATCCATTCTTCATGTGAATGATCTGTAGAGGCCGGATACTTTTGTGTGGCTGTGAGCAATCTGAAGGAGCTCCAATCCATGTGATACAATTATAGAGATTAGCAACCTATACTTCAGTAATGAGTTCTGAACTTATTAGATCAGTTTTGATTAGATCTAAGGGTTAGATCTAATCTAAAGCATCAATATGATCGATGCAGATTTTTAATGTTTAGATCTTAATCGCATGTTTAATCATATCATAGGTCTTGGCATGATAGTTTAGATTTGATCTTGTGCATGTAATGTAGGTTAAATTGTTTAATCTATCAAGATCCATTGCAAAAATTTTAAAATTGCATGCATAAAATTACCAATATTTTCTTTAATTGGTATCAGAGCCTCGTTCAATATGATATGATTTCATATGTATTTAGATCTGATTTTATATTTTTTAGATTAGATCTAAATATTTTTTATTTTTAGATATGATATTTGATCAGTTCTGTATATATTAGATTAGAATATCTGAGTAGCAAAGTACTCGAATTGAGTAATCACCAGGCCATCCGGTCATAGGAGCAAGTTGAGTTACATGACCCTCTCCTCCCATTCAATGAGATACTCTTATGAGACATGTAGGGGTGCTACTGTGAGGTTTCATAAAGAAGAATGCGAAAGAAAGAACTTATTTTTCTGCAAAATACTGACCTTGAAATCGTAGGATTTGTTGTATGTGATACAAATTGTAAGAAAAGTAATAACATCTAATCTTAATGATTAAAATTATTTTAATTGAGATCATAAAAAGTTTAGATGTGATCTAAAAAAATTTTATGATTTAATATAAAAATATTTACATGAGAAATAGTTTTTAAAACTTAACCTAAACCAATGTTGATACTGAACATAATTAAGAATTAAGTGTAGAATCAATTAGATCTAGAATTATGATTTAAGATCCAATGACATTGTTGGAATTCGGGATTTGATGCATGCATATGTATTTTTAAACTTTATTTTTTAAATATCACAGTGAAGAACAAGATTAAAATACTTTTAATTTGAATTAAGATGTATGAAAATATAAAACCACATGGATCTATTTCATATGCTGAAATTCAAATTGTGATCAAATCACATCCCTGTTTCATAATTTTTTTCTTTAAATCTGGATCTGGAAGAGAAGAGATTTTCTCTTAACCGCACAAGTATCCAGTCTCTATGAGTATCCACTCAGATTTAGTCTGGAACAGTCTTCTTTAATCTAAATTTTTTTCTCCAAAAATTCAGCCTGCTGAATCTGAACGAAGCGTGGATCGCGATCAACACTTGATCTATTTCCTTGATCTTCTTCTTCTCCTCTTCTTTAGAATTTCTTCTTGCTATGTGCTGCTATCAGATGCTAGAAATAGTAAGGAAAAGGCACCCAACAGCCTTGGGCATGGAATACCTTGGATGCGCATCCCAAGAGAAGGGGCATGTATAATGCCCAAGAGAGAAGAGAAAAAGGGAGGAAGAGAGGGTATGGAGACCTTCTATGGGTGTGGGGGTGCTGGTTTGGATGCTCTAGGGATCTTAGGGGAGGTCCCTTTAAATAGGCATGAGGATTGAATCCTATTTAACCTCATAATACAAGTCCTACTTGCATTGGGTTTCCTAATAACTTAAGTTATCTAACTTACTTTAGGAGATCCTTTGGCACCAACAATTGGGCTCTTGCACCCATAATTAGACACCCCAAAATTCACCCAAGAGATACCCCATAGGAGAACTAAAGGCCCTCTGATTAATGGACATGCCCAACTTGATCAAATCAAGATGGCACCCAAGAATAACTATCAAGAAAATTAATTAGGGACTTGCACTCTTAATTTATATAATTCATAACCTTAGACATCCAACAATTGGGGTCTCATAATCTTATTCATATATGTTATTAGCCGTAATTAAGTTAAAATTATTTTATCAAATAAGTAATCTCAACGGAAAGAGAAATTAGGTCCAACCATGTGCTAGCAAGGTTATCATGAATCCAATGGATTTCTCTAAATTCAATTGACACTTCACAAGCTCAATTGCTTATTCTAAGCCTAATCCCTTTGTTGTGTGATTTCATAAGTTTAATTCTATTTGATAGTAAGATATACAATGATCTCTATCAAAGTATTATTGAAACTCCTTTTAATGGGTCAGAATAATTCGCTCTAACTCATCAAGAATTGTCGATCCAAAACAACCCTAGTGAGCTCTCACAATTCACCAGTGACACCTAGCTGTATGTAGTGGCAACCTAGTAGAACTAAAATGAATCTCTAGATGTAGTTAACATATAATTCAGTCCCTCTATCATGAGTCCAACTTGATGGCAGGTCATGGATAAATCATCAAACCTTAACATCAGTTATATGATAGATTCGATTAGCTCAAGTCCAGTTGTGACTTCTATGAAAACTCTTTTCATCAATCACACTGCTATGGCCACAGACTCTTGGACTTTACCTTTCAAATCCCATAGGACTACTCCTCTCTATCAAAATCGATAGATCCTATCTTAATGCGCACCATACCCCTATAGTAGACCAACTATCACCAACATCCACTACAACGACTTACTGAGATCTATATTTATGTGTCAGTCAAACTCCAACAGCCTCACTGTGAGTAGCAGAACCATTTTAAGTCAAAAGATCAGTTACATAACTACACATCGAGATAATCACTAACAATCGAATAGAAATCCAAGTGATCTTTCATATGGTCATGCTCAGTATTAATTGTTCTCTAAAACTACCCGCACTCATCGCCCAGTATCTCTACACTATAGACTAGAGACCCATTTATCCCAAAAAAAATGATTTATGCACCATTCTATCCAGATCTATCACCGTCCCCATGATGATCTTATGATTGAGAGTATTTAGAAATTAAATACGTGTCTCTAATTCTCAACACCTGGAGAATATGTATCGAAACTAATTCCATGGTCGATTCAAGGACACATTACACTTGAATGAAAAAGAATTTATCCTTTTATTAATCATATCAATATATTAAATATAAAATTATGTCCTAGATGTAATACAATGTGTCAGCTATATTAGCTTCTAGAACATATATCTAACAATCTCCCACTTGGACTAAAGCCAATTGGCCATAAATCTAAGTCCCATCTACTCAAGGTGGACTTTCATTTTCGGTTGGCTCAACTGCTTAGTCAGTGGATCTACCACGTTGTCCATGGAGTCTACTCTTCATACCTTGATATATTTCTTTTCGAGATAATCGCATATGATATGAAACCACTACTTAATGTGCTTAGATTTTTTATGAGACCTCAGCTCTTTAGCAAGCGTTATGGCTCCATTATTGTCGCAGTAGAGTGGTATGACATCCAATGTCATAATCCCAAGTTCTGCGACCAACTTCTTGAACCAGAAGCCTTCCTTTATAGCATCCAAAGTAGCGACATATTCAGCTCTGTGGTTGAATCTGCTATGATGGGTTGCTTGAAACTCTTCTAGCTAACTACGCCACCATTGCAAACGAACACATACCCTGACGTAGACTTTCTATCATCAAAATCAAAATGAAGTCTGAATCAGTATACCCCTTGACTCGCAACTCAGAATCACCTCCAAAGATCAAGAACAAATTCTTAGTCCTTCTTAAGTACTTAAGGATATTTTTCATAGCTATCCAGTGCTCCTCGTCTGGATTCAACTGATACCTGCTCGTGACACTCACGATAAGGGCAATATCAAGTCGAGTATATAGCATGGCATACATGAGGCTCCCTATCATCGAGGTGTAAGGAATCCTACTCATGCACTGCACCTCCTCAAATGTGGTTGGACACATCATCTTTGAGAGATTAATACCATGCCTAAGAGGTAAGAGATCTCTCTTGAGTTTTTCATGCTGAACCTCTTCAGCACCTTCTTTATGTACAATTTTTGTAACAGGCCAAGCATCTATTTAGGTCTATCCCTATAGACCTTTATTTCGAGAATATAGGATGCTTCCCTTAGGCCTTTCATAAAAAATTTCTTGGACAACCATCTTTTGATCATGGTCAGTATGGGAATATAATTTTAATAAGGAGAATATCATCTACGTACAATATGAAGAATATTATCATACTCCTACTGATCCTCTTATACACGCAAGATTTTTCTTCATTTCTGATGAAATCGAATGATTTGATTGCTTCATCAAAATGATGGTTCCAACTCCGAGAAGCTTGCTTTAATCCATATATGGACTTTTATAGCTTGCAGACTCTGTGATCACCATCACCAGATGTGAAACCTATAGGTTACTCCATATAGATATCTTCCTCAAGATATCCATTCAGAAAGGCAGTTTTCACATCCATCTGCCAGAATTCATAATCATAGTAAGCTGCAACAGCAAGCAGAGTGCGGATAGATTTCAGCATGACTACAGATGAGATGATTTTCTGATAGTCAATATCCTCATGCTGACTATAACCTTTAGCCATAAGCCTAGCTTATAGGTCTCTACCTTACCATCAGCGTCTATCTTTCTTTTGTAGATCTATTTACACCCAATGGATACAATACTCTTAGGTAGATCCACTAAGGTTCAGACTTGGTTCGAGTGCATCGAGTCAATTTCTAATTTCATAGCATCTAATTATTTTTTAAAATCGATGTCAGACATCACCTCGTCAAAGATATTAGGATCATCAGTATGACTTCTATCTCTCATAAGGAATATTTTCTTTACCTCCTCCATAAGCATAGCCATATACCTTTCAGGAGGTCGGAAGATCCTGCTAGATCTATGAGGTCGTAGAGGAACATCAACTACTAGCTCATGGACTATAGATTTCTGAGAATCTATAGCGTTTGGCTCTTCGAGTCTTTCTCTTCGAGCTCCACTAAGCTCCCACTGTCGCTATCCTAGATAAATTATTTTTTAAGAATACGTATTTTGACTCACAATCACATTGTGATCTTGTAGAAAGATAGAAGTAGTATCCTATGGATTCTTTTAGATATCCTATAAAGTGAGCTATAATAGATCTATTCTCCAACTTATTTGCCATCTGTCTCTTGACATAGACCAGACATCTTCAAGTCTTACAATACCCCAGACTCGCTTCTTACCAAACCATATCTTATATGGTGTGGTAGGAACGAACTTTGATGGAACTCTATTCAACAAGTGAATGGTAGTTAACAAGGCATGTCTCCAAAGAAATAAGGATTGATTAGTGAAGCTCATCATGAACCTGACCATATCTAATAGGATCTTATTTCTCCTTTCGGATACTCTATTGAGCTAAGGTATTTCAAGAGGTGTCTATTGAGAGACTATGCTGTTGTCCTTAAGATAACTCAAAAATTTTCGATTAAGATATTCACCTCCTCGATCAGATCGAAGAACCTTAACGAGTTTGCCTGTCTGCTTTTCTACTTCATGTCTAAATTTTTTGAACTTTTCAAAGGTCTCAAACTTGTGTTTCATCAGATACACATATATGTATCTAGATAGATCATCGGTAAAGATAATAAAGTAGGTAAAACTTGTTGGGAAATGTATTCCAAAAGTCAATCATCAAGCTGTTGATGGTTGAGCAACCAAGTATTGTAATTGATTTGTTAATAAATAAAATATATTTTTGGCATTTTTATCATAAGTCTTCTTCTTCTAATGAACTCTATTGTTATGATGAAGTTCTTAAGGCTATTTAAGTTCGATAAAGAGAGATTTATCGATTAGTCCTTAAAATTATTCACGACCAAATGATAAGCTGTTAATAAGGATGATAGCTTTTATCGAGCATAGGTCGCTGTAGGCCATATGGGTTGGTTGTCCTCTTAACCAAGAAGTGTGGAGACACTGGTATGACATACAGGTGAGATATAAAGGTATATCATCATTGAACGTGACCAACTCCAGAGTATTCTGCTGTCGAGAATGTCTCTGATGAGATATAGGTATAAGTGTCCCTTAGACCTGAGATCGCCTCAGTGACTTGCAAGCAACTCACTATGCTTTGGTACTGAACTAACTGAATTTTTAATTCAGCAACGGAAGGCTTCTGGGCACAGTCAAGTACTTGCAAAGTCAGAGTGTGATCGAGATGGAATTGACCACTCCAAGAGTTGGAGAAGAATGAGTCGCTGTATTTCAATTTAGCAAAATCTTGGCCAGGGTAATCCATCAGATGGATTTGATATTTTAAAATACAATGTGGACAACCTGATCAGAGTTGACAGTTGAACTTTGAGATGTCCTATGATCATTTTGGTCAAGGGCATGAATTATATGAAAACTATATCCGCATGGGTTCTAAGGATATTGTTCTACACATTCGACCTATCCGATCGTCGGGTACCATTGCTAGATGGTCACTTCGATTGGTATAAAAATTTATTTCTTTATTACCAACTTAGGTTCGGACCTATGAGGTCACACACATTAGATTCATGATCCGATCGGATGGTTGATCAATGATTAAGAATCATTCTAGGGTTAAATGATCAATACGATTGACATTTAATCCAGTGCAAGTGTTGCAGAGGATCGATTAGCAATTTGATTGCTAATTGGCTTAATTTGATTAAGCCAATGGATTGAGATTAAGTTTAATTAAATATAATTTAATTAAATTTAGTTTGGGATTGGATCAAGTCCAATTGGTTTATTGGATAAGCCAATGCAAGAAAAAACTAGTCCTAGTTCAATTAGAACTTGGGTCAACCTAATTTCTAATTTGATTAGAAAATTAAATCAGATTTAAATCTAATTTAATCTAATTAAATTAAATTATTAATTGGGTTAAAACTTATTTTAATTGGGTTGATCTAATTTCAGTTTGATTTGGTTTGAGAAATCAAATTAAAATAAGTCATGAGTTAGAATCCTAGTAAGACTAGGATTCCACCTTGCGCCACATAAGCCCCCCCACGTCCTCTCTCTTATTCCACGCTAATCCCCTCTTATTTTATGCACCAAAAGCCCTCTCCCAGGTCTCTCCCACATCCACAAAAGGTTTCCTTTCTTTTTTCTTACATGGAAGGTGGTTTGGATCAAATCAAAGAAGAATAAGTTTGGATTTCAAATTCTATGAGATAGAGTTTTAGAAATCCAAAACTCTTTCAATTTTGCACCAAATTTATTCAATTTTTTTTTAAAATTTTTATGATTTTAGGGTATATATTATGCACCCTTTTAGATAGTCCATGCATGAAAATAAGGAGGAGGTACTCAAGAGTTGGGTGCCCCTTATCTTGCCATGTTTGGATAAGCCTTGACTAGGTATTTGACCTAGACAAGGACTCTATCATATCTCTCTCTATAAAATGATTTTATTCATAAAATTTTTGAAAAGGATAGATATTTAAGATACCTTTGGGTTATCCAAAAATTAGAAAGAAAAACCTTTGGGTCGTGGAGATATAATAGACACAAGATAGGGTGTTTAGAGAGAGAAACGAGAAGAAGAAGAGGATTTTCTTCTAGGGTTGTTTATTTTCATCTCTTCTCTTCCTCTATCTTGAGTTTTCTGAGAGAATCTCAGATTTGAAACTCATCCTCCTACTTCTCATCTTTGGAAGAGTTCAAATCAAGAAAAAAGAGGCACCTGATCAACCATCAAAGAAGGATCAGTGCAGTACTAGCATACTGTGCTGATTTCCTGAAGCAGGACTTCTGGTCGAGATTCGTGGGCTCGTGTGGATGACTCCTAGAGGCCGAATGCATGTGTGGCTTGCAACATCATCCTTAATCCTGGATCAGCGAGGTTAGAATGTCTAACTTGTAAGGTAATAGATCTGATCTATTGTTTAATACATACATTAGATGTAGTATAGAAACATGTTGATATGATCAACATGTAGTTCATGCTCTATATATTTTAATTTCTGATTTAATGCTATGTAATAATCATATAATAAGATCTTAGATCTAAAAATTCTCTAGTTTTAAAAAATAAATTTTGATTTATTTTAGTCTTCCACTGCATGATCTTGAAAAAATTTCAAGATCTAACCCTGAAACCCTAGATCTGGTTCCTTCAATTGGTATCAGAGCCTAGGTTCTTCATTACATGATTATTTATACATGCTTAGATTATTTCTTAGATTAGATCTAATTTATAATCTGATTATTAAATCTAAAATTAAAATTTTAGATCAATCACGAACTGCAAGGTTGTCCTGCTGTAAGGTTTACCCCTTACAGTGCAAAGGTTGTCCTAGTTCGTGTAGATCTATCTTTAATCATAAATTTGTTAGATATGATCTAGATTTAATTTATAATTTATTAGATTTAAAAATTGATTAAATTCTGAAATAAAATCTCTTTGTTAATAATTTTTGTGCAAAAAAATTATTTAAAGTTGAAATTGTTTCAATTACATGAACCTGTTTAGATTAGATCTAAAGTAGTTTCATATTTATTTCACTTGCATCTTGATTATGAATCAAACATGCAATTTGGTTGTAGAATCATATTGTAAAATATTTTACAAATATGAAAATTATTTTTTGAAAAGCCGAATCCAACCCTCAACCCAAAACTTAATTAAGAATTAAGAAGTTTTTTGATTAGGTTCTAGGATTGTGAATTGAAGAACCTAAGACACAAACCATAACACATTGGGTTAATGGGTTAGTGAGAATTAGGTCCATTAATTGGGTTAGACCTATGGTTAGATTAAAGATGGACTTAATTAGAGAATTGACTAAATCTAATCAATTGTTGTCTTACATTAGGTCAAGGATTTTCTAGATCAATTACAATAGTTATAGTTGGTCAAGTCTATGTCTTTAACGAGAACCAAATGGACTTGATTCTTGGCTAAGCGGTCTAGCACGAACTGTTAGGTTGATCTAATTGAAACTAATTAAACTAGTTGGTGTCTAAGGTAAACCAGACCGTTGGTTTTTAATTGGGAGCTCGCTTACCTAGCCATTTCTGATGGTGTCTAAGGCAAGCTTTGGCCGACCCTCCCACTGATCGAACTTACCTGCCTCTTGGTGAAATTATGTTTTGATCGGATCACTTGACTATTCGAGCTGACCCATGTCAGCTAGGTAAATCAGTGTGACTGATTTAGGTGCTCCTAGACCAGCCCTTTTAATGGTCTCCCTTAAGCTGACTTGGTGAAGCCAGTGGGAGGATCATGATACGCTGGTTCATCTGACCTCATCTTCTAAATTATTTAAATCTTCTAAAATTATTAGGTCCTTAAAATAATAAAGTTATGGAGATAACTGAGTCATAGCCTCCCATTAAGGTGTTTGATAATGAGTCCATTAACTCAATAATCATTACAGACCCAAAGGCCTGGTGATTGTTGACTAATGAAATTATCACTCATCATATGATGACTTGGAAGGTCTCTCTAATGGTGGTTAGGTGAGACAACCAAAGTTGGGCTTAATCATTCGTTGGTTAGATGTACCAAGTATAGTCATGTTAATGGTTGGATCTAACCGGATCCTTATAGTGGAGGCCAAAGCCTACTGATTAGGTTTCTGGGGCAAAATTAATATGACTAGAAATTGTTTAGAGAAATAATTTGTTATGAACCTACCCTTAGATGTACATGGGTTGGAAAACCAAAGTTGGGCTTGTGTGCAGTCTAAGTAGATTCTAGTACCCACTAAGGAATTAGGGTAATTCCTCGAATTGGAGGTAGAGGCTACCAATTTGAATAAAATAGTGGAAGAAACCTTTTGATTAAAGTTCAAATCTTTAGGTGTAATGAATCAATTACTAATTAGGTTATGGTTTTTCTTTGTGCATATATAGCCACTTCCCTATCGCTCCGATCATTGTTGGACAATGATAAGTTGGTGGGACCCAACTTCGGTAGCTGGTACCGAAAGTTCAAGATTATCCTGGAGAATGAACGGATCCTATATGTGATAATGGATCTTGCACCTAAGGAGCCAGCTGCCAATGCACTTGGAACAGTCAGAGACACTTACTAGAAGTGGCTCAGTGATCGGACCATGGTGCGTTGTATCATACTGGCTGCCATGAGCGATGAGTTCAGTCACAGATTTGAGACGGCTCAGTCAAAGGACATACTTCAAGTGTTGGAGGATGCCTTTGGCACACCCGATGATGTAGAGAGATACAAGACTAGTTGTGCCATCTTCAACGTCAAAATGCGGGATGGTGCCTCTGTCACTGATCATGTATTGTACATGATCGAGCTGATGGAACGATTGAGCAAACTCGACTTTCTCTTGCATGAGCAGCTTGAGAAAGATGCAATACTAACTCGCTGCCCAAGTCTTATCTCGCATTCCTCACTCATTATAGAATGACAAAGCCTGAAGTAAACTACCATGGGTTACTGGGGTTGCTTCAGAACTTTGAGAAGGATCACCAACTTCACAAGGAGTCGGTGAACTTAGTGGGAGGTTCGTCTTCTGGTTCTCGACCTTTTAAGAAAGGGAAGAAGAACAAGAAGAAGAAAGTGAATATGGTGCAAGTTCAGACTGGGACATCAGTGCAGGACCAGACCAGAAAGATCAAGCCTGATAAGAGTCTATTCAACTGGCAAGCACCCTAGATTAGATAGTGTGTCAGATATCTACTTATGGCACTGTAGGCTAAATCATATAAACAAGAACAGAATAAACAGGTTGACTCAAGAGAAAATCCTCGAAGTCAGTGATTGTGAATCACTTCCAACCTGTGAGTCTTGTCTTCTTGGTAAAATGACCAAGTCACCTTTTACTGAAAAAGGTAAGAGAGCTACTGAGCTCTTGAGCCTAGTACATACTGATGTATGTGGGCCCATGAGCACAAGTGCTAGAGGTGGATATTTCTACTTCATAACTTTCATGGATGACCTATCCAGATATGGATATGTCTATCTGATGAAACATAAGTCGGATTCATTTGAAATATTCAAACGATTCTGAAGTGAAGTAGAAAAATAAACTGGAAAGAGTATTAAAACTCTTCGATCTGATCGAGGAGGAGAATACCTTTCTAGTGAGTTTTTCATATTTCTAGGAGAGAATGAGATTCTCTCCCAATGGACTCCTCCAGAAACACCACAGCATAATGGTGTGTCTGAAAGGAGGAATCAGACTCTGTTAGACATGGTCCGATCTATGATGGGTTTTGCTAGCTTGCCGATATCCTTCTGGGGATATGCACTTGAATCGACCTGTTATCTGTTAAATAGGGTTCCAAGTAAGTCTGTAATTAAGACTCCATATGAGATATGGATAGGGATAAGCCAGCACTTTCACACCTTAGGGTCTAAGGGTGCCTGGCCTATGTCAAACGATTAGTCACAGACAAACTTGGACCTAGGTCTGACAAATGCACATTCATTGGGTACCCCAAAGAGATGAAAGGATATTTTTTCTACCATGCTCATGAACAAAGGTGTTCGTCAGCCTTAAGGCAATCTTTTTAGAAAAGGAGTTCCTTGGTGAAGGAACCATTGCCTCTAAGGTTAAACTTGATGAAGTTCAACAGGTAGAAGGACCGACACCAATAGCTGAACCTGAGTCGGATTTGATTGGATCAGATCTGGAGCCCAATGTACCTGCACCATTAAGACGATCCGGTAGAGTACCGCATCAGTCGGACAGATACTACAGTTTCTTGGTCTGGGATGGTGATCCCATCGAACTCGATGAGAACGATGAGGATCCGATCATCTATATGGATGTAATGCAGAGACCTGATTCCAAGAAATGGCTTGAAGCGATGAAATTCGAAATGGAGTCCATGAAGGTCAACGATGTATGGACATTGGTTGACCCACCTGAAGGGGTTAAACCCATTGGATGTAAATGGGTCTTCAAAAGGAAGAGAGGCACAGACGAAAAGATGGAAACCTATAAAGCCCATCTGGTTGCCAAGGGATATCGTCAACGTTATGGTATTGACTATGATGAGATGTTTTCCCTCGTGGCAATGCTCAAATCCATTCGCATAATACTTGCAATAGCTGCCCATTTGGATTATGAGATTTGGCAGATGGATGTAAAGACAGCTTTCCTGAATGGAGAGCTGATCGAAGAAGTGTATATGATACAACCTGAGGGGTTTACATCCACAGATGAGTCCAAGGTGTGCAAGCTTCAGAGATCCATTTATGGATTGAAGCAAGCTTCTCAGAGTTGGAACATGCATTTTGATAAGGTGATCAAAACGTATGGCTTCATTAAGAATAGAGAAGAGTCATGTATCTATAAATGGATAAATGATCCAGTTATGGTATTTCTTATCTTGTACGTGGATGATATTCTCTTAATTGAGAATGACATCCCTGCACTACAAGGAATAAAAGTTTGATTGTCATCACAGTTCTCCATGAAGGACTTGGGTGAAGCATCCTACATCCTAGGGATGAAGATCTATAGGGATAGATCTAAAAAGATGTTTGGGTTATCCCAGTCTTCGTACATAGATACTGTGTTGAAGAGGTTCAGCATGGAGAATTCTAAGAAGGGCTATCTACCGATAGGCCATGGAATTTCTCTCTCTAAGAAGGATTATCCGATAAGTCCTGAAGAGAGAGAGCGTATGAGTAAAGTCTCATATACTTCGACCGTGGGATCTATCATGTATGCCATGACATGTACAAGACCAGATGTGGCATACTCACTAGGAGTAGTGAGTAAATACCAATCTGATCCTGGAAAAATCACTGGAAAGTGGTTAAAGCCATCCTTAAGTATTTGAGAAATACTAAGGACCAATGATTGGTTTATGGCGAGTCAGATCTGAAACTTGTAGGGTTCACAGACTCCAGCTTTCAATCTGATCATGATGACAGCAGAAGCACGTCGGGTTATATCTTTACTCTGAATGGTAGAGCTATCTGCTGGAAGAATTTCAAGCAGCATACTGTGACAGACTCTGTTTGTGAAGTGGAGTACATCGCAGCATCGGATGCCGCGAAAGAAGCTGTGGCTGAGGAAATTCATCAATGAGCTTGGAGTAGCACTCTCCCTCGATGGTCCGATTCTGCTCTACTGTAACAGCACTGGTGCCATAGCTCAGACGAAGGAACCCAAAGCACACCAGCGGACAAAGCACATCTTGCGTCGCTTCCACTTGATCCGAGAGATCGTGGATCGAGGTGACGTCGACCTTTAGAAGATTGATGGAAAGAAGAACCTGGCCGACCCCTTCACTAAAGCCCTGGCAATAAAGGAGTTCGACAGCCACAAGTTGAAGATGGGTATTAGATACTGTGCCGAGTGGCTTTAGGACAATGGGAGTTGTTGGAAAATATGTTCCGAAAGCCAATCGTCAAGCTGTTGACGATTGAGCAACCAAGTATTGTAATTGATTTGTTAATAAATAAAATATATTTTTGATATTTTCATCATAAGTCTTCATCTTCTAATGAACTCCATTGTTATGATGAAGTCCTTAGGGCTATTTAAGTTCGATAAAGAGAGGATTTATCGATTAGTCCTTAAAACTGTTCACAACCAAATGATAAGCTGTTAATAAGGACGACAGCTTTTATCGAGCATAGGTCGCTGTAGGCCATATGGGTTGGTTGTCCTCTTAACCAAGGAGTGTGGAGATACTGGTATGGCATACAGGTGAGATGTAAAGGTACATCATCATTGAACATGACCAACTCCAGAGCATTCTGCTGTCGAGAATGTCTCTAATGGGATATAGGTATAAGTGTCCCTTAGACCTGAGATTGCCTCAGTGACTTGCAAGCAACTCACTGTGCTTTGGTACTGGACTAACTGAATTTTTAATTCAGCAACGGAAGGCTTCTGGATACAGTCAAGTACTTGTGAAGTTAGAGTGTGATCGAGATGGGATTGACCACTCCAAGAGTTGGAGAAGAATGAGTCGTTGTATTTCAATTTAGCAAAATCTTGGCCAAGATAATCCATCAGATGGATTTGATATTTTGAAATACAATGTGGACAACCTGATCAGAGTTGACAGTTAAACTCTGAGATGTCCTATGATCATTTTGGTCAAAGAGATGAATTATATGGAAACTATATCCGCATGGGTTCTAAGGATGTTGTTCTACACATTCGATCTATCCGATCGTCGGGTACCATTGCTAGATGGTCACTTCAATTGATATAAAAATTTATTTCTATACTACTAGCTTAGGTTTGGATCTATGAGGTCATACACATTAGAGTTCATGATCCAATCGGATGGTTGATCAACGATTAAGAATCATTCTAGGGTTAAATGATCAATACGATTGACATTTAACCCAGTGCAAGTGTTGCAGGAGGATCGATTAGCAATTTGATTGCTAATTGACTTAATTTGATTAAGTCAATGGATTGAGATTAAGTCTAATTAAATATAATTTAATTAGATTTGGTTTGGGCTTGATTGGATCAAGTCCAATTGGTTTATTGGATAAGCCAATTACAAGGAAAAACTAGTTCTAGTTCAATTAGGACTTGGGTCAACCTAATTTCTAATTTGATTAAAAAATTAAATCAGATTTAAATATAATTTAATCTGATTAAATTATGTTCTTAATTGGGTTGAGATCTATTTTAATTAGATTGATCTAATTTTAGTTTGATTTGATTTGAGAAACTAAATTAAAACAAGTCATGAGTTAGAATCCTAGTAAGACTAGGATTCCACCTTGCGCCACATAAGCCCCCCCACATCCTCTCTCTTATTCCATGCCAATCCCCTCTTATTTTGTGTGACAAAAGCCCTCTCCCAGGTCTCTCCCACATCCACAAAAGGTTTTCTCTCTTCTTTCTTACATGGAAGGTAGTTTGGATCAAATCAAAGAGGAATAAGTTTGGATTTCGAATTCTATGAGATAGAGTTTTAGAAATCCAAAACTCTTTCAATTTTGCACCAAATTTATTCAAATTTTTTTTGAAATTTTTGTGGCTTTTAGGGTATATATTATGCATCCTTTTTGGATAGTCCATGCATGAAAATAAAGAGGAGGTGCTCAAGAGTTGGGTGCCCCTTATCTTGCCATGTTTGGATAAGCCTTGACTAGGTATTTGACCTAGACAAGGACTCTATCATATCTCTCTCTATGAAATCTTTTGAAGAAGATAGAGACTTGAGATACCTTTGGGCCATCCAAAAATCAGAGAGAATGACCTTTGGGTCGTGGAGATATAATAGACACAAGATAGGGTATTTAGAGAGAGAAACGAGAAGAAGAAGAGGGTCTTCTTTTAGGGTTATTTGTTTTCATCTCTTCCCTTCCTCCATCTTGAGTTTTCTGAGAGCATCTCAGATTTGAAACTCATCCTCCTACTTTTCATCTTTGGAAGAGCCCAAATCAAGAAGAAGAAGGTACCTGATCAACCATCAAAGAAAGATCAGCGCAGTACTAGCATACTGTGCTGATTTCTTGAAGCAGGACTTCTGATCGAGATTCGTGGGCTCGTGTGGACGACTCCTAGAGGCTGGATGTGTGTGCGGCTTGCAACATCATCCTTAAGCTCAGATCAATGAGATTAGAATGTCTAACTTGCAAGGTAATAGATCTGATCTATTGTTTAATACATACATTAGATGTAGTATAGAAACATGTTGATATGATCAATATGTAGTTCATGCTCTATATATTTTAATTTCTGATTTAATGCTATGTAATAATCATGTAATATGATCTTAGATCTAGGGATTCTTTGGTTTTAAAAAATAAATTTTGATTTATTTTAGTCTTCCGCTATATAATCTTGAAACAATTTCAAGATCTAACCCTGAAACTCTAGATCTAGTTCCTTCATAACCACCCCTAACCTACACATCAAATGGCCCACACATATTGGTATGTACTAGAGAAAGTAACTCAGTAGCTCTTTCCCCATATCCTACAAAGGGTAACTTTGCTATTTTTCCTCGAAGGCAAGATTCACAAGTTAGATACGACTTTGGGTTAGGAGAGCCAAGGATCCCATCCTTTTTTAGTCTATTTATCCTGTCCTCTCTAATATAGCCTAGTCTATGGTGCCACAAGTACTTTTGGTTAACTCATCTCTGGGTCTCTTTTGACCTACGGCACTCACTATTTGCTCGTTTAGGTTCATATTCGCATCAACATGCAAGTGATAAAAATTATCAATTAAAAGGCCTCCTGCAACTAATTTATTTTGTAAATAAATAAAATAAAAGTCTTTATTGAAACTAATTTTAAAACCTTCCTGTGCTAGCATAGATACAAAAATCAAATTCTGACTAGTTACAGAAATATAATAACAGTCTTCAAATCTAATCAAACATCAGACGGTAGTTGAAGAGGGCCTCTGCAGCAACCTTTACTCCATTACCGACCCGAAGGATCATATCACCTTTCCTCAACCTCTTACTTTCTATCAGAAAATCTAATACCCAACTACAAGTAGAAGAAATCGTAAGGTTAGATTCAATTACGAATATATCTTCGGAAGGTTTATCATCCTTTTTGGTCTTTAAGCTCTCCAGGTATTTAGGACAGTTTCTCCTCCAATGGCCTTCAGCATGATAGTAGAAATACTTTCCCTTTGCCTCAGCCACCTTTGGACTATCTTTCTTTGGCTTGCTCTCTTTTTTTTACTTCTTCACAGATTTAACCTTCTTCTTTCCAGTAGATTTTCTCTTGGCAGAAGAAGTCCACTCCACAGTGAGAATAGTGCCTCTTGAACTCTTCAAGGTACCCTCCATAATGACCAACATGTTGATGAGTTCAAAAATAGTGCAGTTAAGTTTGCTCATATGAAAATTCATAATGAATTGACTATATGAACTAGTAAGGGATAGAAAAATCAGATCCATCTGCAATTCCTTTTGCATATCTAGTCCAAGCTTCTCAAGCTCCTCAATATCCTTGATCACTATCATACAGTGCTCATGGACAAACTGTCCCTCGTACATCTTCAGATTGAAGGATCTCTTGGATACTTCGAAGCATGCAGTACGGCTCTGCTCACATATAGCTCTTGTAGGTGAGTGATCATGGCCAAGATAGTGGGCATATGCTCATGCTGGCTTTCCAACTCATTTGACATGGACACCAGCATATAGCACTTGATCTGACTGTCTTCATCCATCCACTTCTCAAAAGCAGTCCTTTGCTCAGTAGTAGGACAGTTTGATAGCACTACGAGATCCTGATCGAGAATATGGCTTAACTTTTTTGAGGTCAGGATAATCTCGAGGTTTCTGAGCCAGTCTTTGAAATTATTATCAGTCAAATGATTGATTTCAAGGATACGGACTAGAAAGTTTGAGACTGACATGATGGTTTAACTGTGAGAGTAGAGATTCAAGTTAGACTTTTATACTTAATATTTATATTTACTTTTAAAAATTTTAAAATATAAATAATGACTCTCACTAATTTATCAGATCCCTCCACTCTCCAGGAAGGAAATAGAAACCCTGACACGACAAAGGATTCCTAGTGGGTGTTGCAGTCCCACAGATGACATGCACCTCACCTAACAGTTATTGGTAATATGCACACCAATGCGTAGGCAACTCTTTGTCTAGATGCTTCTCTAAATATATTGTAGTGACTTGGTCTCTAAGTCATATGGGCTCACCTAACAATTATTGCCCACACTTCTTAGTTAAGTCCGACCCATCGTTCATAAGTAAGTGCAAGACTATCATTGGATCCCTCACCTAATAGTTATTGGGCCCAATCTCATTCTTACCTTAGAGCAACTCTTTGCTAATAAAGTAGTTGCATGTTCCCGATGTAACTGAACCACTATAACCAGTCGAGAACAATTAACGTCAGTAGCAGGCCCTCACAACTACAACGGTGGAAGATCTATGGACTTAATATTTGTGGAGAGATTTAAGTTTAGGTCTCATCTAATCAGTCATCATATGATCGATCTAACTAGCATGGGCTAAACCAAACTGTTAAGCAACCTAATTGGAGATTCAATCTTTCAAATTGATCAGGTAAGTGGAGATCGATGGGGGTCTCCCCTTGTTTTTCTTAGATACCAATAAATTGATCAGATAAGTGAACAGAACCAATTAAATAACCACATCTCATTAACTTATCTTAGACACCAATAGTTCGATTGATCAAAATTGGCTAGCTCAAGCGAATCAGGCTCAAACCAACGAGCCATATTAGGTCCTTAGATTAATCGATTCTACAAATAGGATTCAATCGATTTGATCAACAATAATTGTATGATCATTAACTTAATTGATCTGATCTTGATCAACACTTGACTTGATTTGACCAATTACTTAATTGGATTAGACCCATATGACTCAAATCAAAAAGCTTAAATGCAATCCTATTACATGACCTGGTTAATGATTTTTCTATGACCAAAATCCTCATGCACAAATATAAATTTTAGATTCTAAAATCATATTTCAGATCTAAATTTTTTGCATAAAAATAAATTTTAAAATATAAAAATAAGTTTTAGATTTTAATACACAAACATATATCGTATATATATGCATGTATAATCAGATCTAAATAAAATTTTATATCTAAGTATGATATCATATATCTCATATACTAATCATGGATCAGATTAAAAGTAAATTTATAATCTAAATATATAAATATATAACATATATATGGATCAAAATTTAGATCATATAAAAATTTTAGATTTTATGCATGCATCTACATATCACATGAACAAGAACTAGAACTCTTTCTAGATCAAAATTTAGATCTATGCATGCAATAACATATCAACTATATATTTTAAAATTAAATTAAAAATTAAATTTTAGATTTAAAGATCCATCTATACATTTCATGTATCAAGAAAAAATCTGATTTTGAAATCTTTTCAAAAATATGTATATCAAAATTCAACATATGAAAATCTATGGCTCTGATACCACAATTGGAATTCAAAATTTGGTGCATGCATATATGTTTTAAAATTTTATTTTCTAAACACCACAGTAGAAAATAAGATTAAAATAGTTTTAATCTAAATTATACATACATAAAAATATAAAATCATATGAATCTATTTTATATGCTGAAATTGATATATGCTGAAATTCAGATTGTCATCAAATCACATACCTGTTTCATAATTTTTTTCTTTAAATCTAGATCTAAAAGAAAAAAAATTCTCTCTTAGCCACATAAGTATCCGACCTCTATGAGTATCCACTTGGGATCAGTCTGGAACAGCCTTCTTTAATCTAAATTTTTTTCTCTAAAAATTCAGCCTGCTGAATCTGAACGAAGCCTGAATCGCGATCAACACTTGATCTCTTTCCTTGATCTTCTTCTTGTCCTCTTTTTTAGAGTTTTTTCTTGCTATGTGCTACTATCAGATGTTAGAAATTAGCAAGAAAGAGGCACCCAACAGCTTTGGGCACAGAACACCTTGGGACGTGCGTCCCAAGAGAAGGGGCGTATAGAATGCCCAAGAGAAAAGAGAAAAGGGGAGGAAGAGAGGGCGTGGAGACCTTCCATGGGCATGGGGGGTGCTGGTTTGGATGCTCTAGGGACTTTAAGAGAGGTTCCTTTAGATAGGCATGAGGATTAAATCCTATTCAATCTCATAATACAAGTCCTACATGCATTGGATTTCTTAATAACTTAAGTTATCCAACTTACTTTAGGAGACCCTCTAGGCACCAACAATTGGGACCCTTGCATCCATATTTAGACATCCCAAAATACACCCAAGAGATGCCCCATAAGAGAACAAAAGGCCCTCTAATTAATGGACACATCCAACTTGATCAAATCAAGGTGACGCCCAAGAATAACTATCAAAGAAATTAATTAGGGACTTGCACCCTTAATTTATATAATCCATAACCTTAGACACCCAACAATTAGAGTCTCATAAATCTTATTCATATAAATTATTAGCAGATAATTAAGTTAGAATTATCTTATCAAATAAGTAATCTCAACGGAAAGAGAAATTGGGTCCAACCATGTACTAGCAAGGTTATCATGAATCCAATGGATTTCTCTAAACCCAGTTGACACTTCGCAAGCTCAATTACTTATTCCAAGCCTAATCCTTTTGTTGTGTGATCTCATAGATTCTATTTTATCTGGTAGTGAGATATACAATGATCTCTATCGAAGTATCATTGAAACTCTTTTCAATAGATCGAAATAATTCTACTCTAACTCATCAAGGAATGTCGATCCAGAATAACCATAGTGAGCTCTCACAATCCATCAGTGACACCTAGCAGTATGTAGTGGTAACCCAGTAGAACTAAAATAAATCTCTAAGTATAGTTAATATGTGATTCAGTCCCTCTATCATGAGTCCCAACTTGATGGTAGGTCATGGATAAATTATCAAACCTCAACATCAATCATATATAAATTTGATTAGCTCAAGTCCAGTTGTGACTTCTATGAAAACTCTTTTCCATCAATCACACTGCTGTGGCTACAGACTCTTGAATTTTGCTTTTCAAATCTCATTGGACTACTCCTCTCTATCAAAGTCGATAGATACTATCTTGATGCGCACCCTACCCCTACAATGGACCAACTATCGCCAACATCCACTATAAGGACTCATTGAGACCTATATTTATGTATCAGTCAAACTCCAGCAGTCTCATTGTGAGTAGCAGTACCATCTCAAGTCAAAGGATCAGTTACATAACTACAACATCAAGACAATCACTGACGATAGAATAGAAATCCAAGTGATCTCTCATATGGTCATATTCAGTACTAGTTGTTCTCTAACAACTACCCACACTCATCACCCTGTGTCTTTACACTATAGACTAGAGATCCGTCTATCCCAAAAGAAGTGATTTGTGCACCAACCTATCTGGATCTATCACCATCTTCATGATGATCCTATGATCGAGAGTATTTAGGAATGAAATACATATCTCTAATTTTTAACACCTTTAGAATATGTATCGAAACTAATTTCATGGACGATTCAAACATACATCACACTTGAATAAAAAAGAACTTATCCTTTTATTGATCATATCAATATATTAAGTATAAAATTATATTCTAGATGTATTACAATGCATCAGCCATATTGGCTTCTAGGACATACATCTAACAGATATTGCATAAAACATGGAGGTATGGATTAGCTCAAATCAGGTCCTCTTAATTGGGTTAGACCTAAGATTAGAATCAAAAAGTTAATAGACCATGTAGAGAAATTGATTAAATCTAACCAAATATTGTATTAGATTTAATCATATTTTCTCTAGTACCAATACAATAGTTCTAGATGGTTAAGTTCATGTCTTTGATTAGACCAAATGGATCTCGATTGAGACTTAGTGGTCGAACCTGAGTCATTAGGCTGGTCGAATCAAAACTAATTAACCATTTAGTGTCTGAGATAAATTTGATATTTTGACCAATGATTTTTGATTGAGAGTGGCTTATCTGGCCATTTTGATGATGTCTAAGGCAAGCTTAGCACATCCTTCCATCGATCTCACTTACCTAGCTAATTTGATGGATTATATTTTGATTAGATCACTAAGTGATTCGAGTTGACTCATACTATTAAGGTTGATCAGTGTGACTGATCTAGATGTCATTGCAACTAGCATGATACTAATCCAATTCAATGACTTGATGAAGTCAGTGGGAGGATTATGATTAACTGGTTGATCTCTTCTTTCTAAATTCATAAATTGAATCCTTTAAATTATTAGATCTCTAAAATATGATAGTTATACTGATAACTAAATCATAGCCTCCCATTAAGTTAGATGATGATCATTGGAAGCTCAAAGGCCTGGTGCTTATCTACTATTAGAATTATCATTCATAATATGATGACTCAGTCAAGTCACTCAATAAGTGGTCGGGTTGTCGACTAAAATTGGACCTAATTATTTGATAGTTAAATTCCTAAGTGTGATCATGTTAATGATTGGACCTAACAAGGGCTTACAGAGAAGACCAAAATCAACTGAAAAATTTTTTTGGGCTAAATCAATTACTAGAAATTATTTGATAAAATAATTGATTAAAGAACTTACCCATAGATGCACATGAGTGGACCAGCCAAAGTCGGGCTCGTGAGCAGTCTGTGGATTCTAGTATCCACTAAAGAATTAAGAAAATTTTTAAAATAGAGGTAGAGACTATCAATTCATATAAAATAATGGGAGAACCTTTAAACTAAAGTTCATGCTTTTAGGCTTAATTAATTCATATACTGATTTGGTTTTGATTTTTCTTTTGTATAGTTATGGCCACAAACTTGTCGCTTCGATCACTGTTGGACAGTGAAAAATTGATGGGACCCAATTTGATAACTGATATCAAAAATTAAAAATCATCTTGGAGTATGAGAGGATCTTATACATCCTTACAGATCCGGCACCTGAGGAGCCTGCTCCTAATGCTTATGGTATGATTCAAGATACTTGAAGTGACTCAATAATCACACCATGGTGCGTTGTATCATGTGGGCTACAATAAATGATGAGTTCACCCAAAAATTTGAGAAAGCTCAGCCAGAAGACATGCTCAAGGTGTTGAATGAGTCTTTTGGTACTCCGATAATATTGAGCGGCATAAGATCAGTTATACCATTTTCAATGCTCGGATGAGGGAGAGAGCATTGGTCATCAATCATGTATTATATATGATCAAACAGATCGAGTGTTTGAGCAAGCTCAACTTTTTCTTACACAAACAGCTTGGGAAGAAAGCAATCTTGAACTCCCTACCCAAATCCTACCTACCATTTTTCAATCATTTCCGAATGACGAAGCTTGTAGTTAACTACCATGGTCTGTTAAGGTTGTGACAGATTTTTTAAAAGGATCACCAGCTCCATAAGAAAATAGTAAATATGGTGGGAGGATCTTCTTCAGATGGACTTCATCCCTTTAAGAAAGAAAAGAAAAAAAAAAAAAGGTACAAAGTGCTGGGAGTCAGACCCAGAAGTCCAAGTCCAAAGCCGACCAAAGTCAAGCAGAGTGCTTCTATTGTAGGAAGCAGGGTCATTGAAAGAGGAACTATCCTTAATGTTAGAATACCAGATAGGCAGCATGTGTATATTTCAAAAATCTTTTGAACACAGCAAAAAAATAAACAGGTTAAAACCTTAAACCCTACATGCATGAGATCAGAGTTTTGAACACAATGGAAAAATAAATGAGTTAAACCCTTTAAATCTGCATGCATGAGATCAAATCTAATCCTACCTAAGCCCAGGAGAAAACAAACATATAATCTAAAATTTTAAAAACAAGTATGAGATCCCATGTTGATACCTTAGCGTGAATAAATATTCACCCGATGATCATGGATTCGCAGATGCTCGAGCCGCATACGTGTCCGACCTCTATGGATATCCATCGGGATCAATCTCGAATTGAACTCCTTATAGTAGATTCTTCTTCTTCAAGAAAAATCTTAGCCTTAGAACTTAGATCAACTCCTTGATCTAGACTGTGGAATCAATTTCTTGATCTGCAGTCTTTTTCTTCTTCTTCTCATTCTTCACTGTAGATAGATAGCACCTCTACTATTGGCATGTAGAAATATGGGATGCCCAACCCTTTGGCATGGAAGAGAAAAGAGGGAGGAGAGGAAGCGTGGAGAAGGGAGAGAGAGATCTTTTGTTTTCACAAAATTCTATCACATAAAAATCCTAGAGACATTTTCTTTATAAAGACACTATCCTGACTCATAATTGGAATCCAATTATCTTGAAAAGGTACATTCTTATCTCATAAGAATTCTCTACCTTTTTAATTTGATATATTTTCAATAAAATCAGATATAATTAGTAAATAATCAGTCCCTTAAGGTAGGTACAAGAGGTGCCCATAGAATATAAGTCAGGTAGTTAGGACACCAAGAGTTGGCGCCCCACATTAAAGTTTTGATCAAGAGAGGGGTTGGGGCCCCTCTCTCTCCTCCACGCCATGCCACATAAGAGGGGCGGGCCCCTCTTACAATATCTTGGGATTTGGCACCTCATTTCCTGCCAAAATTGAAGGAAGGCACCACCCATTCTTTCCTTTTATTCCACACGCCACTTAAAGATAGTTTGGAGATAATAAAGAGATAATGTTAGAATAATTTAGCCAACTAATTGACTTAATCAAATCTTCTTGGGCTCATAATTAAGAGCTCAATTACATCCAAATAGATTTAGATTAAGTTCTAGGCTATGAATTTGATCAAATTGAAGTCTTGAAAAGAATTAGGTTTAACCATGTGCTAGCATGGTTCTCATAAATCTAATAAAATTTTAATAAATCCTAATCCAATTAAAACTTCATAATTCCAATTGGTAAATTCAAGATTAAATCTCTTAATATATGATCTCATAGGTTCTATTCTATCTGGTAGTGAGATATATTGTGATCTCTATCACAATATCATCGAAACTTTTTTTGATGGATTGGAATATTTTCAATTCTATCTTTCGAGGATCATTGATCATCAAGATGATGCCCGATGAGTCTCACAATCTACCAGTGACACTTAGCAATATATAGTGGCAATCTAGTAGAATGACAGTATGAATCCCTAGATGTAGTTATCATATGATTCAGTCCTTCTATCATGAGTCCTGACTTGACAGAGATCATGGAGAACTCGTCAGACCTCATTATCAGTCATATGCTAGATTGACTCGACTCGAGTTTATTTGTAAATTTCATAAAAAAAAAATTCAATATTCACACTTGCTTTGGCCAAAGACTTTTTGAACTCAGTATCATAAATCGTATAGGACTTCTCCTTTTCTACCAAGGTCGATAAATTCTTCTGGTGTATCCTACTCCAAACAGTGAACTAGAACCTACTGAAGCCAATATACACAGTAAGGATCCGAATGGCTAGGGACCAAAAAAATATGCAGTCAAACTCAGTAACCTCACTGTGAATAGCCAATGACACCACAAGTCAAAGGACTACTCACACCACTGCAACATCGAGAAAATCACTAATAAGTGAGTAGATATCTATGTGATTCTTGTGTTGGTCATGGTCAATGCAAGTTATTTTCTAACAACCATCTGCACCTTCACCCCAGTGTCTCTACACCACAAACCTGAGACTCATCTGCCCATAAGGGAGGTGTTGGTGCAAAAATCTACCTGTGTTGGAGAAGCTGGAGTCGAGGGAGTCGCAGTCGCCGTCGGGACCTGCAAAAGAAGTCTAAATCGGAGGTGGGGTTGCTCCGACAAGACCCTCCGATGCTCAAGTCAGTTCTCTACCTTAACAAGAATGGAGTGCTCGAACAGAAAATTTAGCAGAGTTTTTAGGTAAGAAATGAGAGCTTAGAGAATAACGTATCTGGGGTCCCCCTTTTATAGGTGGAGGGGGCAATAGAGTGATAGCGATGTTTGCAACTGTCTGGCAGTGGGCTGTCCAGGGTCAGGAGGAGTTTGTTGTGAAGAGCAGTGGAGTGGAATCGTGGCTATCATCGGGACATACCACATGGAGTCTGTTGCGGGGAGTGGAGCGGCGTTCGTTGTCGTGACTTGCCAGAGGGTGGAGGAATCGTGCGGTATCCGTCACAGGAAGTGGAGCAGGATCGTGGCCATTATTGTGGTCTGTTAGGAAGTGATGGAGCCGCGTAGAATCCATCGCAGGAAGTGGAGCAGAGTCATGGCCGTTGCTGCGGCCTGCCAGGGAGTGATGGAGCCGCGCGAAATCCATCACAGGAAGTGGAGCAGAGTCGTGGCCATTATTGTGGTCTACCAGGGAGTGATGGAGCTGTGTGGAATCCATCGCAGGAAGTGGAGCAGAGTCTTGGCCGTTACTGCAGCCTGCCAGGGGTCCAAGCCTGTCGGCCGAAGTTCGATTGGAGTCCAATCTCCGCAGAAGCTCGGACGGGGATCATTTGTCGAGGAGTCTCGGCCAAGGCCGCTCGTGGTAGGAACTTGAAGTACTTCATTTGCAGCGGTAACTTGGAGTGGGTCGCTTGCAATAGGAGCTCAAAGCCTGACTCCTGTAGGAGTCCAGACGAAGTCTTCCTGCAGTCGAAGTCGGGGATGAAGTCCAGCTCCCGTAGGAGTCCGGACGAAGTCTACCTGCAATTGAAGTCGGGGGTGAAGTCTGGCTCCCGTAGGAGCCCGGATGAAGCCTACCTGTGATTGAAGTCGTGGGCGGAGTCCGGCTCCCGTAGGAGTTCGGACGAAGTCTACATGCAGGTGGAGTCGTGGGCAGAGTCTGACTCTCGTAGGAGTCCGAATGAAGTCTGCCTGTAGTCGGAGTCGGGACGAGGTCGACTCCCGTAGGAGTCCGGACAAGGTCTTCCTGCAGCCAGAGTTGGGGACGAGGTCTGGCTCCCGTAGGAGTCTGGATGAGGTCTTCCTGCAGTCGGAGTTGGGGATGAGGTCCGGCTCCCGTAGGAGTCCGGACAAGGTCTTCCTGCAGTCGGAGTTGGGGACGAGGTCCGGCTCCCGTAGGAGTCCGGGCGAAGTCTACCTGCAATTGGAGTTGGGGGTGAAGTTCGGCTCCCGTAGGAGTCTGGATGAAGTCTACCTATAATTGAAGTCATGGGCAGAGTTCGGCCCCCGTAGGAGTCCAGACGAAGTCTGCCTGCAGCCGGAGTCAGGGACGAGGTCCGGCTCCCATAGGAGTCTGGACGAGGCCTTCCTGCAGCCGGAGTCGGGGATGAGGTCCGACTCCCGTAGGAGTCCGGACGAGGCCTTCCTGCAGCCGGAGTTGGGGATGAGGTCCGGCTCCTGTAGGAGTCCAGGCGAAGTCTACCTGCAATTGGAGTTGGGGGCGAAGTCTGGCTCCCATAGGAGTCCAGACGAAGTCTACCTGTAATTGAAGTCGTGGGCGGAGTCCGGCTCCCGTAGGAGTCCGGACGAAGTCTGCCTGCAGCTGGAGTCGGGGATGAGGTCTGACTCCGTAGGAGTCCGGACGAGGCCTTCCTGTAGCTGGAGTCGAGGATGAGGTCCGGCTCCCGTAGGAGTCCGGACGAAGTCTACCTGCAGCTGGAGTTGGGGATGAGGTCCGGCTCCTGTAGGAGTCCGGGCGAAGTCTACCTGCAATTGGAGTTGGGGGTGAAGTCCGGCTCCCATAGGAGTCTGGACGAAGTCTACCTGTAATTGAAGTCGTGGGCGGAGTCCAGCTCCCGTAGGAGTCCGGATGAAGTTTGCCTGCAGTCGGAGTCGGGGACGAGGTCCGGCTCCCGTAGGAGTCCGAACGAGGCCTTCCTCCAGCCAGAGTCAGGGACGAGGTCCGACTCCCGTAGGAGTCCGGACGAGGCCTTCCTGCAGCTGGAGTTGGGGATGAGGTCCGGCTCCCGTCGGAGTCCAGGCGAAGTCTAGAAGATGGTCGATCATCATAGAAATTTGGGTGGAGTCCATCTGTCGTGAAGAATCTGATCGATGCTGGTGGGGGCTTTTCCGTCAGCAAAACTTGGGAGTGTTGCGGAGGCTCGGCCGCATGGGAGGTTTGAAGAGACGTCGTCAGAGGTCAGAAGTCGGTTGGATCCCTGGAGGGTCACTCCTGTCACGAACTTCGGCTCGGGGGTATTTTATACCCAACACTAGTCTCCCTACTTTCGAGTTCGAATTTCGAATGAAGAAAGTACAGAGAAATTTTTGCAGCCGAAAATTGTCCCCTTGAATCCTGTGCACGATCGCCTCCAGATATTTTGGCATTAAATGCATGCGTGCTGGAGTCTTTTCGAATCGGGGTGATTCAAAGGGACCTTTCGGAATTCTCGCTGGTACGTTGGCCCAGGTACGGTGCAGTAATGGCTCTGTCAGCTGTCAGCCACTTTTAGCCGCCTGTCGTGGCGCGTGGGACACGTGGCGCGTGTGGGTCGACCTAGGGAGATCCATGATTATTATAGCACCGGATCTCAGGTCTATTTAAACCCACCTTTTCGCCTTTAGAGGCCTCATTCTGCCTGAAAGTTCCGTTGGTGTCTGCCTCTTCTCCGAAAGCTATGACCCCCTTTGGCGTTCGCCTTGGCCCCAAGCATTCTTTGAGTCATCCCTGTCCTCGCCCCTCTGCATCCTTCAGAGCGATCTAGGTTAGTCCCGGAACCTTCATTTTTCTTCTTGCCATTTAGGTGCCCTTTCTTCCCCATTTTTCTTCTGGTTTGGTCCCCCGCAAACTTTTCACCCCTTGTCTCGCCTGATTTCTCCGGGATCTTTAGGGTCTTCATTTGAAATATCTTCCAGCACCTCTGCCTCTAGTGGTTCCAGGAGTTCGTCCGCGTCAGCCCCCCAAGACCCCCACACTGTAGACAAACCCACATCTGGAGCTGGGCCTCGCCCAGTTTTTGCGCCGGGTGCCATTCCCTACTCTCTGACTCCGGATGAACTCCTACTGATAAGGGTTCAGTATGGAGTTCCTCCGGAGTATGATCTGGAGCTCCCCGATCCCGCCGACCGGGCTAGCACCCCCCGCCTGGCCGCTTCTGCCTGTATCAGGAGGCCTTCCGTGCCGGACTCCGGCTTCCGCTTCCACCTTTCGTTGTCGCCCTCTTCCGTTTCTTAGATATTTCTTTAGCTTCAGTAGCACCGAATTCCTTTAGGTTTTTGATAGAGTTCCTCTCCCTTTGCCATGTAGTCAAAGTTCAGCCATCTCTTTCTTTGTTTAGGCACTTTTACACCTTCAAGCGTCACCCCTCGGTAAAGGACTGGTGATATTTCTCCCCCAGTTTGGCAAGAAGGGGTTGCTGAAAGGTGCTCCCTCTTCAATCCATAACTGGAAGGGGAAGTACCTCTTCGTCCATTGCCCGACCTTGAGGCTGGGATTGTCCCCTTGGGGCTCCCTAAGGGACTCTGTCCGTCGGGCTCCTAGCCTGGGGGAGGACGACCTTCAGGCCGCCCGGAGGCTTCTTGGCTATTCGGCTCCTTCCCTTCCCAACCTTCTGAAGGAGCAATTTTTGTTCAACATCGGCCTGAGCCCCTTGGATCCTGCGAGTATCCCATCTTTCCTTTCCTCTTTTTTTTTTCTTTCTTTCTCTCTTTCTTTCTTTCTTTCTTTCTTTCTTTTTTTAGGTGCCACTTCTTCCCTTTTTACCCCGTCACTAATTTTTCTTCTTTTTTCTCTCTTCTTTACTTTTTTTTTTTTTTTTTTAGGGATGGACGCCGAGGCAGCACGGATGCTCGCCAGGGGTCTCAAGGTCCACAAAAGAAAAGGCACCGCGGCCTCCGGATCAGCGAAGAGGGCCAGAGCGGAGGAGACGAGCTCGGCTGCGCCTGCCCAGGCGGCCTTCGTAGTCGAAGTTCCTTCGGATGCCGAACCTCCAGCTCCCCGAGCTTCTTCCAGGAGTCCCCCCACTGAGGTTCCCGTTCTGGGGGTCCGTTCCGCGGAGGCGCCCGGGGTCGAGAGGGGGAGGAGAAGAAAGTCGGTGGCCCACAGGGCGAGTGGCCGCCGGGCCGCCATCGAAGAGTCCCACGGTTCCGAAGAAGAGCCGGGGGAGAATCCCTTCAATGATAGGGACTTAATAAAGTGGCTGATTGATGGCTGCATCCTGCCCGAGGTCATCTAGAAGATTGATCGCGTCGATCCCAAACAGCGGGTTTGGGACTCCCTTGGATCCTTTCTCGAGGTAAACAGATTCACCTCCCTCCTTCCTTTCACGTCTTTGTTTAATTAGTTCTCCAACTCTTATTCTGACCTCCTGGCTGCCCTTACAGATTGGGCACCAGCTCCTCGCCAACATCGAGGCGACGAACCGGGCGAGAAGGGATGCCATCCAGGCGGAGGAGCATCGTCGGACCGAAGTCGCCTATCTCCAAGAAAAGGTTGCTGAGGTAGCCAACCTCCATGAGGCCCTGGAGAATGAAAAGCAGGCCCTGGAGCAAGAGAAGTAGACCTCGGAGGAGACGGCGAGGAAGGCGGAGGCCGAGGTCGCTAATTTGGTGGAGCAGATCCCGGTCCTGGTTTCGGAGGCCAGGATTCTGGCGGTGGAGGAGTTCAAGGCCTCTGCGGAGATGAGGGACCTGAACGTCAAGTTCGGCCAAGAGGCCTTCATTAAAGGATTCGAGCTCTGCCAGGAGAAGGTGATCCAGAGATTTCTCGAGCTCGACCTCAGCTTCTTGGGTGAGGCATCTGAAGATGAAGCCGGTCCCTCTCCCACTGCTACTGCCACTACAGCCCCTCTTCCGGGGACACCGAGCTCCCCAGCCCCTACTTCAGAGGTCTAAGACCTCTGACCTTGTATTTTTCTTTTATTGTAATTTTTTTTCTTTTTCCTCTTGTCCTTAAGAAATATTTATTCAATAAAATCGGGTTTCTCCTTTGGAGGGCTTCTCCACTCTGCTCCCCCTCTCTTTTTTTTCTTGCAATGAGATGCACCTTGATGCTTTTGCCTCCCGATGGCAGTGTCCTACCGAAGCGCTTCCCCTGCCACAGGGAATTCTGCTAAAGTCCATTATCCAATGTCTGAAGAAGGAAGTTCATCATTTGACAAAGAGGTCGAAGAAGATGGAGGGCGAGCTTCGTAGGTTGAGGGAGAGCCACTCTGAAGCCACCGTGGAGGCCACCCGCTTTCGGAACCTCCACGTGAAGGGGATCATGGAGTACAGTCGAAGGAAAGCGAACTTTGAGAAGGAGCTTGAGGAACACAAGAAGCGTGCCAGCGATCGAACTTGGGCTCAAACTGCCAAGATCAGTTCCCTCAGAGTGGAGCTGTCGGCTGCACAGGAGAGGATTAGCCAGTTGGAAGGAAGCTCATCCCGGCTTCCGACTCGGGCCGACAGTGATCGGGAATGGTCGAAGAAGGTCTCTGACCTTCAACAGTAGCTCCAGGATGTCGAGGCGAGCTATGACGCGTACCGGGCCGGCTGGTGCAGGTAGGTGGATGAATACAGGGGGAAGCTCAGGATGGCGACCAACGAGGTTGCCCACCTTCAGAGGCAGCTAGCTGGAGGGGCTCAGCCTGCTCCCGCTCTGGATTCCAGCAAACTCCAATCCCTGAGAAGAACCATAGAATAGCTATCTGTCGCCCTCAGGGAGGGGAAGGCCGAGCTGCAGCAATTGAAGATCCAGCTGGTATGCGAGCAGCAGGCCGTCAAGGATGCGAAGGCGGAATCCGAGGTCCTGAGAAAAAGGCATCGAGAGGCGGAGAATGAAAGCCAGTGATTTCATTGAAGATAAATGGAGATATTAATGAGAGAGAGGGAATTGGAAGCAGAAGTCGAAAGTTTAAGGCGCTCCCTGGCGAGGGTCGAAGCTGAAAGTTTGAGGTCGGAGGAAGTCAGGCCCCCTTAGGGCTCTTTTGTCCTTTGTTCCTCTAAGTGTCTTCTTTTGTCGCTTGTCTGTTTGTCGTCATCGTTGTCGCTGTCGTTGTTGTTTTTGTTGTTTTTTCTTCTTCGGGCTTCCAAGCTCTGTAATGCATATTTTGCTAATGAAATGAAAAGGTCTTTGCTATCTTACCTATATGTCGTGTTGAACTATCGTGTGTCGGACTTCTTTCATTTTTGTCCCGCATGACGTCGATGTTGTTCGAGGATTCCTTGTTCATCTATGTATTAGGTCATCATTGCCGAGTTTTTGGTTCGGCGTCAATGCCGCTTGGAGGTTCCTGATTATCGCCGTGTCGGTTTGCCTTTTGTTTGCGATCGTAGATCTTACTTTCTCTTCCTCCCTCTTCATAGAGATGAGGTTCTTTGTGCTTTTAATGTAGTTCGGCCTCTGGTTTTCGTTGGGGTAGGGGGTCGCGGTGGCGTAGAGGGGTCATCGTGAAAGTTTTCTTTTTCTTGTTGGGTCTCGAACGGTCGGACCTTAGTCGGCGTCGCGATGAGGTTCTTTCTCTATTTCTGATATGGTCGGTTTCAGCCCAGGTTAGGACGAGGTTCTCCTTCTGTTCCTAACGGGGCTGTGGGGGCACATATGGGCATTGTACGGCCTCTCCTCCCACTCGATCTGAGTGTAATCAGGCCTTCAACTTTGCTCATGTTAGGGCGAGGTTCTCCTCCTGTCCCTAACATGACTGTGGGGGCGCATATGGGCGCTGTTTGGCCTCTCCTCCCTTCCGATCTAAGGAGAATCGGGCATTCAACTTAGCTCATGTTAGGGCGAGGTTCTCCTCCTGTCCCTAACATGGCTGTGGGGGCGCATATGGCACTGTTTGGCCTCTCCCTCCATCCGGTCTAAGGGGAACCGGGCCTTCGACTTTGCTCATGTTAGGGCGAGGTTCTCCTCCTGTCCTTAACATGGCCGTGGGGGCGCATATAGGCGCTATTTGGCCTCTCCCCCTATCCGATCTAAAGGGAACCGAGCCTTCGACTTTGCTCATGTTAGGGCGAGGTTCTCCTTCTGTCCCTAACATGGCTGTGGGGGCACATATGGGCACTATTTGGCCTCTCCCTCCATCCGGTCTAAGAGGAATCGGGCCTTCGACTTTGCTCATGTTAGGGCGAGGTTCTCCTCCTGTCCCTAACATAGCTGTGGGGGCGCATATGGGCGCTGTTTGGCCTCTTCCCCCATTCTATCTAAGGGTAACCGGGCCTTCGGCTTTGCCCACATTAGGGTTTATTTTTGTTGTCCGAAGGGATCATCCCCTGTTGTTACAAGTCCGTACCAAAAGGAAAAGATGTGCAGATCTGAAAGGAATTTTGATTTGAAATAGAGTTGTTCATTGTATATTTACAAGTTTTCAAATCCTAGTGCTGTGGAAGGTCTGCTTCCTGCCAAGGTCCTCCAGAGACGGAGTTGATGATCCCGATTGGAGGCCGATCTCTGGGCTGCTCTTCCCTCCTTGGCGGCTCAGGCTACGGTAGGGCTCTTGGCCGATCTTCTCTACCCTCAGGCCGGCGTCGAATGAATCTATCGAGCCGACCTCATCGGATGAGTTCCTCAATCTCGTCTCGGAGCTGGATGCATTCCTCTGTGTCGTGGCCGTGGTCATGATGGTAGAGGCAAAACTTGTTCGGATTGCACTTCCCAGGGTGCGTGCGCATCCTCTCTGGCCTAGGGAGCTGCTCTCTGACCTCCATCAGCACCTGGGTTTTTGATGCGTTGAGGGGGAAATAGTTGCGAAATCTCCCTGGGGAGAACCCCGCCAAGCCTGGAGATCCGGGCTTCCCTGCCTGCGTGCTCGAGGAGGAGTCTGGACGCGCTTGTGCACGGAAGGAGTTCGAGAACGTGGCCGAGCTTCTCTCGGCCCTTTTTTGACTGCAGGCTTATTCGGGTCGCCTGCCTGCCGCTCTCTCGCGGCCTCTTCATCCTTCATTTTAAAGGCTTCTTCCGCTCGGGCGTATCCTTCAGCCCGAGCCAACAGGTCAGCAAAATCCCTGAGGTACTTCTTCTCCAGGGAGAATAAAAGGTCGTTCTTCTGAAGGCCGCCCTTCAGAGCGGCCATCGCTACGATTGGTCCAAGTTCCGGACCTGCAGCGTGGCGACATTGAAACGGTTGATGTAGGCCTAAATGGACTCCCCCTCCTCTGCTTGATATTGATGAGGGACTCCGAACCCTTCCGGGGATGCCGGCTGCTAACGAAATGAGCCACAAACTGGTGGCTCATCTGATCAAAGGAAAAAATGGTACCCGCTTCAGCATCGAGTACCAGTTTCTTGCCGTGCCCTTCAAGGTGGATGGGAAGGCTCGGCATAGGATGGCGTCGGGCACGCCATGAAGCAGCATCATTATCCGAAAGGCCTCCAGATGATCAACCGGGTCTGAAGTCCCGTCGTAGCTTTTAAATTGAGGGAGCTTGAAGTTTGGCGGGATCGGTTCCTGCATGATCATTTGAGAAAAGGGAGGGTTAGTACAAATGTCTTCACCATAAGCGGGGGAGCATGGCGGAGTTCTTCGATCCACCGGTTCATCTCTGGAGCCTCCATCCAGAAATCCTCTCAACTACGGGTCTCGAGGTCTTCTGGCAGAATGGAGGTAGAGATCTTCTAGGGGTGGAACGTGATCCGACTGAGGGCTCTCCACCCTCGGATTCATCTTTCGGGAAAGATGGGGCGGCTGGCCCAAGTGGCCCATCCTACCATCGGATTCTGGTGTTCCGGTGATGCTCTTTCCAGTCGCACTGACGCCTGTGGCTGCTGCTGCTGTTGCATGGCCTGCACAGCTTCAGTGAGACCTCTGACCTGCTGCACCAGTAGGTCAAATTGCTCCGCACCAACCATCGTTGCCGGAGGAGGAGGAGGAGGCTGGAAAACTGGAGGTGAGGCCAGAGACTGAATCTGGCCGCGGAGGCCATGGATGGATGCTCTGCGGGGAGGCATCGGGCGAGGACCTAGTGGAGGAAGGAGGAGAGGACGTCAGAAAAGATGACCAGAGGCAGTCCCGTTGAGCGCTCCTTTAAGAACAGGGGTACTGCGAAGATACAGGCCACCCTTCCTCTAGCGCCAATCCTGTTGGTGCAAAAATCCACCTGCGTCAGAGAAGCTTGAGTCGAGGGAGTCGCGGTCGCCGTCGGGACCTGCAAAAGAAGTTTAAACCGGAGGTGGGGTTGCTCCGGCAAGACCCTCCGATGCTCAAGTCAGTTCTCTGCCTCAACAAGAATGGAGTGCTCGAACAAAATTTTAGCAGAGTTTTTAGGTAAGAAATGAGAGCTTAGAGAATAATGTATCTGGGGTCTCCCTTTTATAGGTGGAGGGGGCAATAGACTGATAGCGATGTTTGCAACCATCTGGCAGTGGGCTCCCAGGGTCAGGAGGAGTTTGTTGCGAAGAGCAGTGGAGTGGAATCGTGGCTATCATCAGGACAAGCCACGTGGAGTCTGTTGCGGGGAGTGGAGCGGTGTCCGTTATCGTGACTTGCCAGAGGGTGGAGGAACCGCACGGTATCCATCACAGGAAGTAGAGCAGGATCGTGGCCATTATTGTGGTCTACCAGGGAGTGATGGAGCCGCATGGAATCCGTCGCAAGAAGTGAAGCAAGTCGTGACCGTTGCTGCGGCCTGCCAGGGAGTGATGGAGCCGCATGAAATCTATCACAGGAAGTGGAGCAGAGTCATGGCCGTTATTGTGGTCTACCAGGGAGTGATGGAGCCGCATGAAATCCATCGCTGGAAGTGGAGCAGAGTCGTGGCCGTTACTGCGGCCTGCCAAGGGGTCCAGGCCTGTCGGTCGAAGTTTGGTTGGAGTCCGACCTCCGCAGAAGCTCGGACGGGGATCATTTGTCGAGGAGTCTCGGCCAAGGCCACTCGTGGTAGGAACTTGAAGTAGTTCATCTGCAGCGGTAACTTGGAGTGGGTCGCTTGCAACAGGAGCTCGAAGCCCGACTCCATAGGAGTCCGGACAAAGTCTTCCTACAGTCGAAGTCGGGGATGAAGTCCGCTCCCGTAGGAGTTCGGACGAAGTCTACCTGTAATTGAAGTCGGGGGGCGATGTCTGGCTCCCGTAGGAGCCCGGACGAAGCCTACCTATGATTGAAGTTGTGGGCGGAGTCCGACTCCCGTAGGAGTTCGGACGAAGTCTACCTGTAGGTGGAGTCGTGGGCGGAGTCGGCTCTCGTAGGAGTTCGGACGAAGTCTGCCTGCGGCCGGAGTCGGGATGAGATCCGGCTCCCGTAGGAGTCCGGACGAGGTCTTCCTGTAGCCGGAGTTGGGGACGAGGTCCGGCTCCCGTAGGAGTCCGGACGAGGTCTTCCTGCAGCCAGAGTTGGGGATGAGGTCTGGCTCCCGTAGGAGTCCGGGCGAAGTCTACCTGCAATTGGAGTTGGGGGGAAGTCCGACTCCCGTAGGAGTCCGGACGAAGTCTACTTGTAATTAAAGTCGTGGGTGGAGTCTGGCCCCCGTAGGAGTCCGGACGAAGTCTGCCTGCAACCAAAGTCGGGGATGAGGTCCGGCTCCCGTAGGAGTCCGACGAGGCCTTCCTGCAGCCGGAGTCGGGGATGAGGTCCGGCTCCCGTAGGAGTCCGGACGAGGCCTTCCTGTAGCCAGAGTTGGGGATGAGGTCGGCTCCCATAGGAGTCCGGGGAAGTCTACCTGCAATTGGAGTTGGGGGCGAAGTCTGGCTCCCGTAGGAGTCCGGACGAAGTCTCCTGCAGTCGGAGTCGGGGATGAGGTTCGGCTCCCGTAGGAGTCCGGATGAGGCCTTCCTGCAGCTGGAGTCGGGATGAGGTCCGGCTCCCGTAGGAGTCCGGACGAAGTCTACCTGCAGCTGGAGTTGGGGATGAGGTCCGGCTCCCATAGGAGTCCGGACGAAGTCTACCTGCAATTGGAGTTGGGGGCGAAGTCTGGCTCCCGTAGGAGTCTGGATGAAGTCTACCTGTAATTAAAGTCATGGGCAGAGTCCAGCTTCCGTAGGAGTTCGGACGAAGTCTGCCTGTAGCCTGAATCGGGGACGAGGTCCGGCTCCCGTAGGAGTCCGGACGAGGCCTTCCTGAATCGGAGTCGGGGATGAGGTTCGACTCCCGTAGGTGTCCGGATGAGGCCTTCCTGCAGTTAGAGTTGGGATGAGGTCCGGCTCCCATAGGAGTCCGAGCGAAGTCTAGAAGATGGTCGATCATCGTAGAAATTTGGGTGGAGTCTGTCCGTCGTGAAGAATCCGGTCGACGCTGTGGGGGCTTTTCCGTCAGCAAAACTTGGGAGTGTTGCGGAGGCTCGACCGCCTGGAGGTTTGAAGAGACATCGTGGAGGTCAGAAGTCGGTTGGATCCCCGGAGGGTCACTCCTGTCACGAACTTCGGCTGGGGGATATTTTATACCCAACAGGAGGTGAACCATGCATTGATCTCAAATGGATTGATCACTGTCCTTCATGACGATCTTTTGATCAGAAGTATTTAGAAATTAACCTCTAATTAATGTATGTCTCAAATTCTTAACACTTTAAAAATATACAAAAATCATCTTTGTTAATTTTTAGGATAAATCATGGACACATAAATATGATTGGAATGAAAATGCCCTTTATTAATAATGAAAAATTATAAGTACAAGTTTAAGCTCTGGAATTACATAATGTGTCAGCCAACAGTTAGCTTCTAGGGCACAAATCCAACAAACTCTCATTTGACCTAAAGTTAATTAACCATATATCTAAGACCCATCTTCTCAAGATAAGCTTCGGTCTTCTGCTGGCTGAGAGGCTTGGTCAGCAGGTCCACCACATTTAGTGTGGAGTCGACTTTCTGTACCTCGACGAACTTCTTCTCGAGATATTCGCGTATGATGTGAAACCACCGCTCTATGTGTTTGGACTTCTGATAAGACCTAGGCTCCTTAGTGAGGGCTATGGGCGTCGTTGTTATCGCAGTACAGTGCAATGGCATCTGATGGCATCACACCCAGCTCCATAATGAACTTTTTGAACCAAAAGGCTTCCTTAGCAGCTTCAGAGGTGGTGATGTACTCAGCTTCCATGGTCGAATCTATAATGATCGGCTGCTTGAAACTCTTCCAGCTAACCACACCATCATTACACAAGAAAATGCATCCTGATGTAGACTTTCTATCATCGACATCAATCATAAATTTTGGATCGATGTATCCCTCAACTTTCAACTCCAATCCTCTACCAAAGACCAACATCAAATCCTTAGTCCTTCTCAAGTACTTAAGGATATTGTTAACTGCAATCTAGTGTTCTTCACCTGGATTTCTTAATATCTACTCATGACACTCACAGCAAGTGCTATATCAGGGTGTGTACATAACATGGCATACATGAGGCTCCCTATTATGAAGCATAAGGGATCTTGCTCATATGTTGGATCTCCTCAGGTGTGTCAGGACACATCTTCTTGGAGAGATGAATGCCATATCTAAGGGGCAAAAGATCCCTCTTGGAGTTTTTCAAGCTGAACCTTTTCAGCACCTCCTTAATGTACATTTGCTGTGAGAGTCCTATAATTCTTTTAGATCTATCTCTATAGACCTTTATACCAAGAATGTAGGAAGCTTCTCTTAGGTCTTTCATGGTGAACTCTTTTGACAACCAAACTTTGATCCATGTCAGCATGGAAATATCATTCCCAATCAGGAGGATGTCATCTACATACAATACGAAGAATGTGACAGTGCTCCTATTGATCTTTTTGTACTCACATAGCTCCTCCTTATTTTTGATGAAATCAAACATTTTGATCACATCATTGAAGCGAGTGTTCCAGCTCTGAGATGCTTGCTTGAGTCCATATATGGATCTTTGCAGCTTGCAGGCCTTGTGATCACTATTACTGGATGTGAAATCTAAAGACTACTTCATATAGATATCTTTCTCAAGATATCCATTTAGAAAGATAGTTTTCACATCCATCTGCCAAATTTTATAATCATGATAGGCTTTTATTGCAAGTAAAGTATGAATGGATTTCAGCATGGCTACAGATGAAAAGATTTCATGATAGCCAAGATCTTTGCATTGATTATAACCTTTTGCAACTAGCCTTGCCTTATAGGTCTCTACCTTACCATCCGATCCAATTTTTCTTTTGTAAATTCATTTACACCCAATAGGTACAATACCTTTAGGTGGATCTACTAAGGATCAAACTTGGTTGAAATGCATGGAGTCAATTTTTGACTTCATCACTTCTATTTATTTCTCGGAGTTACATCTAACATTACCTCATCGTAGGTTTTAGGATCATTCCTAATATCTCTATCTCCCACAAGGAACGCTTCCTCTAAATCTTCTATAAGAATACCTAAGTATCTTTTAGGAGGATGGGAGATCCTACTTGATCTATAAGATGGAGGAGGTATCATATCTGCTGGCTCATAACTGGGTTTAGATTTTTGGACTTGATGCTTTTCAAAAATTTTCTCTTCGAGCTCAATCTTCCTCCCACTACCTCCATCTTGGATAAACTCTTTTTCCAAGAATACAGCATGATGGCTCACAATCACATTGTGATCCTTAGGAAGATAAAAGTAGTATCCCATGATTTTCTTAGGATACATTATAAAGCGAGCCCTAAAGGACCTAACCTCTAACTTATCCACCTGCTGTCATTTGACATGTGTCGGACATCTTCAAATCTTGAGGTACCCAAGAGTTGGCTTCTTACCATGCCATAACTCATATGATGTGGTAGGAATAGATTTAGAGAAAATCTGATTCAAAAGATGAAACGCAGAAAATAAAGCATGTCCCCAAAGAAAGACAGAAAGGTCTGTGAAGCTCATCATGGATCGGACCATATCTAATAGAGTCTGATTTCTTCTTTGAATACTTCATTGAGCTGAGGTATCCCTGAAGGTGTCCACTGTGAGACAATGTCATTATCTTTAAGATAGATCCAAAATTTTTCACAAGGTATTCTCCTCCTCGATCTGATCGAAAAATCTTTATAGATTTTTGATCTATTTTTCTACTTCATGCTGAACTCTATGAACTTTTCAAAAGCTTCAGACTTTTGGTGCATCAAATACATAAATCCATACATGAATAATCATCGATAAAGGTTATAAAGTAGATATAGCCACTCCTGACTTATACATCAAATGGACCTCACACATTAGTGTGTACCAGGACTAATATCTCAGTAGCCCTTTCTCCTTGTCCCACAAAAGGTAGCTTGGCTATTTTTTCTTGAAGACACGATTCACAAATCGGATAAGACTTGGAAGTCAATGGTCCGAGAAGACCATCTTTCTTCAATTTGTTGAGTCTGTCCTCTTCAATATAGCCTAACCTAAGGTGCCACAGATATTTTTGGCTAATCCTATCTCTAAGTCTCTTAGATCCTATGGCATTTATAACTTACTCATTAATATTTGCACTCGCATCCGTATGCAAATGGTAAATACTGTCAATCAAAAAAGCATGTGCAACAATTTTATTTTTGAAATAAATTGAACACGTCTTTATTAAAATAAAATTATAGTTATCCTATACCAGCATAGAGATAGAAATCAAATTTTTACTGACTACAAGTATATAATAACAGTCTTTCAAAAATAAACTAAGTCCTAACAGTAATCATAGAGGGTAGGTTTCGACGGTCACAGCAGCAACCCTTGCCCCATTATCGATCCAGAGAGTGATCTCGTCTTTCCTTAGCCCTCTAACATTTTCAAGACCCTGCATAAAAGTGCACAAATAAGTACTTGAAATAGAATCTAGGACCCAACTAGAAGAAGAAAAAATTGTTAGATTAGTTTCAATAATGAACAATTCAGACATACCTTCAGAAGGCCCATCCTTCTTTATGCTCTTGACAGTCGCCAGGTAGGCCGAACAGTTCCTCCTCCAATAGCCTTCGATGTTGCAATGAAAATACTTTCTCTTATAGTCGGTCTTCTTCGAAACTGCTTCTTGGGCTTGGCCTCATTCTTCTGTTTCTTTGCAGACTTTTTTTTCTTCCTAAAAGAAGACTTTCTTTTAAGGAAGTCCACTCTACAGCCAGAACTGTACCTCTTGAACTCTTCAAAGTGCCCTCTATTGTTACCAGCATATTCAATAACTTGAACAAAGTGCTATCTATTTTATTCATATGGTAGTTCATGATGAACTGCCCATATGATTCAGGAAGAGACTGGAGGATCAGATCCACCCATAATTTCTTGTTTATATTCATATCGAGCTTCTGAAGTTCCTCTATGTCCTTGATCATTGTCAAATAATGATCATTAATGAACTGCCCATCACGCATCTTCGCTCTGAAAAGTCTTTGAGAGACCTCAAAGCGAGCTGTGTGACTCTGCTCACCATACAACTCTTGCAGGTGAGTCAGCATCTCTCTGGCAATCCTCAATCTTCATGCTGTCACTGAAGATCATTGGATATGGATACTAATATATAGCACTTTGCCTTGTTATCTTCATCCATCTATTTCTCAAGTGCAGCTCGTTGATCAGGAGATAGACGAGCAGGTAACACAGCACTTTCTGGCTAGGATATGGGTGAGTTTCTTAGAGTTGAAAATGATTCTCAAATTTTGGAGTCAGTCTTTATAATTAGTACCCATTAACCTATTGGTATCTAGGATACGGGCTAAAAAGTTAGAACTCGACATGATTATCTACAGAGAGAATAGTTTCTAGTTAAATGTTTATACTTATAAACTTATTTATTCTAGAGATTTTAAAAATAAATAAAGGCTTTCACTATTTCTTTGAATCTCCCACACTCTTCAGATGGAGAAATAAAAATCTATATGTGATCGATTTCAAGTGGGTACTGCAGTCTCATTAATCTATACACACTCACCTAATAGTTATTGGTGAGTACAGATCAATGAGTGGATAACAATTTATCCGTTGCTTTACTAAGCAAGATGCAGTGAGTTTGATCTCTAAGTCTTGTGGCCTCACCTAATAGTTATTGGCACATTTCTTAGTTAAGTCAGATCCATCGTTCATCAGTGGATGCAAAGCCATCATTAAGATCCTTACCTAATAGTTATTGGGCCCAACCCCATCGCTACCCTAGGATATTAAATGTCAATAGAGTGGTTATACCTTCTCGATGCAATCAAACTATTGTAACCAGTCGAGAATGATCAACACCAGGAAGACACCTGCATCTCTACAATGACGGAAGACCTCTAGACTTAATATTTAGTAAGGAGATTTAGGTTTAAGTCTCTTCTAAATTGGCAGATCTGACATCCAATTGATTAAATTCAGATTAGCACATCAACATGTCTAACCAGCCTAGTTGGCATAGGTGAAATCGAGTCAACAAGTAATCTAACATGAAACTGAATCTCCCAAGATGGCCATGTAAGTTAAGATACGTGAGGTCTCCTCGTTGCTTTCCTTAGACACTAATCAAAATTAGACAGGTTAGACAACGAAATCAATTAAATAACCACCATCTAAATACTTGTCTTAGACACCAAATTGATCGATTAGAATCGATTAGGTTAACCTATTGAAGTGAACCCGAACCACTGAGCTAAATTTGATCTTGAGTCAATCAACTCACATCAAAATATGAATCGATGCAACCAAATACAACTAAACTCAATTTTGAGCGCCTTTGATCTAATTCTAATCATCCATCGATTAGGTTCAGTCAACCACTTAAAATCGATAATGGATTCTAACCTGATCTAATCAATTAGACCCTAATTATAGTTTGATCATTTAGATCTAATTTGTTCAACTCATACCCATATGCAACAACATAATTTTAGATTTAAAAATAATTTTTAGATTATATTTCATTGCATGCAATTAGTGGCTTATGATCTTGAAATTATTTTAGATCTAAACCTAATGTCATATATCAAATATATATAGTTTCATATCTAAATTAAATATGCATCACATATACATCAAATTTTAGATCTAAAACTAAATTTACCCATATCAAATATATGTAAAATTAAATCTAAAATAATGATTAAAATATTTTGATAATATCTTTTCAAAAATTGATTCACATCAAACTAGGATAATCTTTACAATATAGGGGGTAAACACTATATCAAGACAATCTTATATCAGTTTGATATGAATATTTAATCATTCTAATTTTAGATCTAAACTTAAAATTAAACATATCATATATGCTAATTTTTAGATCTAAAAGATTGATTTAATTACTTTAAAAATAATTTTTAAAATCGATCAATCTTGTGCTAGGACAATTTTGCAATATAAGGGGTAAACCCTATACAAGGACAATCTTATATTAGCACAAGATCAATTTTAAATCATTAAAACTTTTAGATCTAATAGAAAAATCAGATCATATGTGTTTTCAAAAACCTGAGGCTCTGATACCATTGTTAGAGAATCGGGTAGGCAGCATATGTATATTTCAAAACTCTTTTGAATGTAGTGAAAAAACAAACGGGTTAAATCCTTTAATCCCACATGCATAAGATCAAATCTAATCTTATCTAAGTCCAGAAGAAAAAAAAATATATAATTTAAAATTTAAAAACAAGCATGAGATCGCATCTCAATACCTTAGAGTAGGTAGATATTCACCGCTGTCGATGCTCACAGATTCATAGATGCTCGAGCCGCATATGTGTCCAACCTCTATAGATATCCATCAGAATCAATCTTGAACTGATCTCCTCGTAGTAGATTCTTCTGTTGAGAATTATGTTCCAAAATCAATCATCAGTCTGTTGATGATTATGCTCATCTTGTAAATTATATATAAATTTTTATTAATAAAACTTACTTGATATTTTTATTACAAATTATCCATCTTTGGACTTTTGTATTGTAATGAAGTCCTTAGGACTATAGTTAATCAACAAAAGAAGATTTATTGTTTAGTTCTTAAAAATATTCGTGATCAAATGATATGTTATTAATAGGATGATAGAAATATCGAGTATAGATCGCTGTGTGCCATATGGGTTGGTTGTCCTCTTAACCAAAAAATATGGAGACACTGTTGTGGCATGCAGATAAAATGTAAGAGTACATTCTATCGAACATGATCATTTATCGAGCACTCTGCTGTCAAGAGTAGCTCGTGAGGGTATGGTATAAGTGTCCCCCAGACCTGAGAGCACCACGGTGATATGTAAGCAACTCACTGTACTTCAGTACCGGACCATCTGAGTTTCTAACTCAGTGATGGAAGGACACTGGATGTAGTTAAGTACTTATCAAGTCAGTGTGTGAGTCAAGATAGAATTAATCTCTCTCAATTAATAGGAGATATGCATCAGTATATTTCAATTCAGTAAAACCTTGGCCAGGATAATCCATGAGATGGATTTAAAAGATTGAAATACAATGTGATCGATTAAATTAGGATTGACAGTTAAACTCTAGGTCACCTTGAGCATTAGGGTCAAAAAGATAAATTATACGATAACTATATGCCAGTAGGTTCTAGAATGTTGCTTTGCGATACTTCGACCTATCCGATCATCGGGTCACCAGTGCTAGATGGTTATATCGATTGATATAAGAAGTTGTTCCTATACTACCAGCTTAGGTTCAAACCTATGGGATCACACACATTAGAAGTTTGATCAGATCTGATGGCTGAAGAGTCTAATTGAATTGTGACTCTGGTGAGGAGTCCTATGGGACTGGAACTCTGGAGGAGAGTCTCACTGGGACTGAGACTTCACTATTTATAGAAAATTAATTAGTAATTAGATTATCAATTAACTTAATTTGATTGAGTAAAGAGCTTTGAATCAAGTCTAATTGAATTAGATTCAATTCGACTCAAATTGGGTTTGATATGATCAATCCTGATTATTAAAAAAATTTGATCCTGATTCGATCAGGGTTTAAAATTAGCCAATTCCTAATTGGGTTAGAAATTTATTGAGATATTTTAATTTTTAATTAAATTAAGTTTATTTCTATCATTGGTTTCAATCCAAATTAAATTTGGATTAGAATCAGATTAAAAATGAAGAGTCCAAGTCGACTAGGACTCTATCCTTATCTCCTTGCGCTACGCTTGGACCCATGCCCACATCTCTATGCCAAATAGAATTTGGCTTGACCTTTTTAGCATCAAAGTAGTAGATCCAATAAAGATGGGTGGCAATGATTGATGACTCATAATTCTATCTCTTGCCTAATTTGAATGCGATCCAAATTAGAGATAAGATGAAAATAAGAAAAGAGATTTTTCTTACAAGAAAGGTTGTTGGCATCTTAATGATTTTTTTTCTATTTTTCTTGGAGAGAGTTTGGGCATGTGAGATACAAGAATCCTTCTCCATGCTAAATAGCTTTGTTTAAAATTTTTTGCATGCCAAAAGTGGTTTTGGCCTAGACTCTTGGTGCCCTCCCTTGAATGAAAACCCTAATTTTTTGCCTATAAAAAGGGATCCCCTCTTCTTGGCATCATACATCAATTTTCTTGCTAGTTTTTATTTTTTTCAAAGCTCTTCTACTCCTCCTCTCTTTCTCCTCTAGATCCCTTCATTCTTTAAAGTGTCCAAGGTACTTGAAAAAAAAAAGAAGAGGTCAGTTGTCAAAGTTGCTTGCAGGCTAGCACCTTCAAGCCCCTGATCTGCACCAGTCTTCACGTGGATATTTTTGTAGAGGCCAGATGACTTCATGTGATTATGAGTGATCTAGGAATATCTTCTCTAAATATTGAACTAGAGGAGATCAAGATTTAATTGGTTTGGTAAATGTTTCTAATATGCCTTGATTATATTGATAGATCTAATAGTTAAATCTAGGATTTCTGCATCGATGAGATCAATGTATGTTTTTATTTTTAGATCTAAAGTATATATTTTTTATATCATAGATCATTACATGATAATTTAGATTAGATCTTATGCATATAATTAAGATTAAATTATTTAATCTTTTCTTGTTGCTGCATAAAATTTTTAAAATTGCATGCACAGCACTACCGCATATTTCTTTCAATTGGTATCAGAGCATGATTATTTTGATATGATTAATTATATTTTTAATCTGATTTATTATGATATTAGATCTAATTATTTATGATTTAGATTAGATCTAAATAAATTTATTTTTAGATCTGATTATTATCTTGTTAGATTAGATGTTATGAGTAGCAAAGTACTCAGATTGGGTAATCACCAGGCCGTCCAGTCATAGGACCAAGTAAGATTTTATCACCCTCTCTTTCCATTCAATGAAGTGCTCTTATAGCATGTAGGGGTGCCACTGTGAGGTCCTATGAAGAAGAAACTAAAAGGAGAAAAACTTACTTTCTTGCAAAATCCTAGATCTTGAAACCCTAGGTGTTGTTATATGTGATGCAAGTTGCAAAAAAATTAGTTACATCTAAACTTGATTAATCAAAATTATTTTGATTTAAAATTATAAAAATTTAGATTTGATTTAAAGAGATTTTATGATTTAATGTAAAAAGTTTGCATGAAAATTGTTTCAAACCTTAACCATGTTGATGCAAAGACTTAATTAAGAATTAAGTGTTAAATTGATTGGATCTAGAATTGTGATTTGAGATCTAATGACATTGCATAAAATATGGGGCATGGGTTCGCTCAAATCTGATCCTTTTCTTTAATTGGGTTAGACCTAAGGTTAAAATCAAAGAATTGATTGACTTTATAGAGAAATTGATTAAGTTAGATTAATCAGAATTTTTCCAATACAATAGTTGTAGATGGTCAAGTCTATGTCTTTGATCAGACCAAATGGATCTTGATTGTGGCTCAATGATTGAATCCAAATTATTAGATTGATCAAATTAAAACTAATTAACCAATTGATGTCTAAGATAAGTTTGACATTTCGATCGATGGTTTTTGATTGAAAGCGGCTTACCTGGCCATTTCAATGGTATCTAAATCATGCTTAGCAGATCTCCCATCGATTTTACTTACCTGGCCAATTTGGTGAATTAGATTTTGATTAGATCGCTAAATGATTCAAATTAGCCCACGCCATTAAGGTTGATCAGTGTAACTGATCTAGATACTAGTTCCATTAGCATGACCCTAATCTATTTCAGTGACTTGATGAAGTCAGTGGGAGGATTGTGGTCTACTGATTGATCTTCTCTTCTCTCTTCTCCAAATTGATTAAATCTTCTAAATTATTGAAGTGAATTTTAGGTGTAGGGATAAAATGATAATTTTAAAACTTTTTTAAAATTATAATTTTACAGTGAAAAATATTAATTAATCTAATTAATTAACATGTGTTTACCCTACACTAGGATCTAAATATAATATATACATAGCATGCATTTAAATTTAAAATTTAAATTTCTACATAAATAATTTACTGTTATGTGTTCAGAACATATTACCTTTGTGCGGGTAGTTGATCGTCATAATTTGATCACCGTCAAGAGGGTCTGATCATCGTAACACAGTCACACAGTGTGTTGGCCTCTGTGGATCGTCCACACGAAGCTTCCGATTTGATCGGCTCTCACGAATGCTAGTTCGTGACTGAACTCTTTTGATGGCCGATATTGATCGAACTCCTTCGATCGATGTCTACTGACTCCTCGGATGATCCAGATCATTAGCAAAGATGGTAGAGAAGTTGATGATGCTCTCCCTAAAGTTTGGTGGGCTCACGACACTCGTAGCTCACGTTCTCACTTTCCGAACCCTAAGCCAAAACCTTAGGGTACACTCCGAAGAAACTAGCGCCCATTTGTTTCTTTCTTTTCTCTCCTTTTCTTTTTTTTTTCTCATGCAAGAAACCTCTCTCAAGCCATCCTTTTTTCTCAGATATCCCGTGTGCATGCCCTCTCTTATCTCCTTTTTAAAATGATGCAAACCACATCTTTGCAGTATTTTTACCGCGTGATAGGATAAAGATAAGTGGTTGCTCATTTGAATTCAAATCGAATTTGAATTCAAATGCCAACCAACTCATTCTTATCCACTCTACGTGTGAGAAGAGAGGGGCATGGGCATATTTGTGCGTGGAGACTTTACACGAGAAACCTTTTCTCGTGTGGAAGATGGGGCGCACAAAATAAAGGGTGGGTGCAGAGATTTGTTATCCATTCAAATTCAAACATCTTTTGAATTTGAATGGCCAACCAATCTCATCCTTATCCATTCAAAATGGCACACAAAGAAGGGACATGGATGGCTTCTCCGTGGGAGAAAATTCATGAGAACTTATTTTTTGTGAATTCAAATGGGTGCATGTGAAGTGAGGTGGCACAGGGAGAATAGTCAAGGTGGTTTGAAATCCAATTGAACCAACCTTATTTAAAATAGGTTAGACACAATTAGACTAAATTAAATCCAACATAATTAGGCTTAATTAGGCTCAATAAAATCTTAATTAGGCTCAATAAAATCAAATTAAAATTGACTAAGCCTAACCCCTGATCAGATCAGGGACCAAACCACCTTAGCAATTAGGTCAACACTTAACCTAATCGGGTCAAACCCAACTGAATCCAACTCAATTGGACTTGATCCAAAATAATTACTCAATAAAATTGAGTTAATTAGCAATCAAATCACTAATTAAACCTCTCATAAATACTGATCCAAATCGATGGGCAATCGAACATCAGAGTCCATCGATATGAAATTATGATCAAAAAGTCCAAACCAGTGAGACTCTTGACCCTGGTACCCAAAATGTGTGGAACTCATGATTAGAGAATCTTGATTCTCGATCACAGAGTTCCAGACACGTAGAACTCAAAGTCTACGAGCATTTGGACTCTTCATCAGCCATCAGATCAGATAGGAACCTCTAATGTGTGTGACCCTGTAGGTTCGAACCTAAGCTGGTAGCACAGGAACCAATTCCTATACTAATCGAAGTGCCTATCTAGCAATGGTACCTGATATCCTGATAGGTTGAATAGTCACAATCGCAACACTCAGAACCTACATGAATATGGTTATTGTATAATTCATCCTTTTGACCCCTGTGTTTAGGATGACTCAGGGTTAAACTGTCAACCCTGATTAGATCATCCGAATCATGCTCAACTCAATCAGTCCTGTGACTCCTCACTAGGACTACCCTGATCAAGATTTTGCTAAATTGAAACATGACTGTACACAACTCCTGAACAGGAGTGGTCAATCCCATCTTGACACACGCACCGACAAGTCAAGTACTTGACTACACCCAGCATCCTTTCGTCACTGAATTAAAAATTCAGGTAGTCCAGTGCCTAAGTGCAGTGAGTTGCTTGCAAGTCACCGTGACGGTCTCAGGTCGGAGGGACAGTTATACCCATATCCCATCGGAGCAAATCTTGATAGCAGAAAATACTCTGGAGTTGGTCACGTTCAGTACAGATGTACCCTTACATCTCACCTATATGCCATACCAGTGTCTCCACACTCCTTGGTTAAGAGGACAATCAACCCATATGGCATACAATGACCTATACTTGATAAACGTTGTTGTCTTGGTAACAATGTATCATTTGGTCGCGAACAGGTTTAAGGACTAAATGAAAATCCTCTTTTGTCGAGTCTAAATAGTCCTAAGGACTTCACTATAATACAGGAGTTCATTAGAAGATGAAACAATTTGGGATGAAAAATATCAAAATAATTTTTATTTATTTATAATTCATATACTAATACAAGAAAGAGCATAACATCAATAGGCTGACGATTGACTTTGGGACACTATTCCCAACAATCTCCCACTTGGCCTAAAGCCAATCGGTGCAATATCTAATACCCATCTTCACTTTAAGTCATCAAACTCCTTCACCACAATGGCTTTAGTGAATGGGTCGGCCAGGTTCTCCTTCCCGTCGATCTTCTGAAGGTCAACGTCACCTCTATCCATGATTTTTGGATGAGATGGTAGCGGCGCAGAATATGCTTCATCCGCTGGTGTGCCTTCGGTTCCTTCGCCTGAGCAATGGCTCCAGAGCTATCACAATAGAGCAGAACTGGACCAAAAGGGAGGGTGCTACTCCGAGCTCGGTGATGAATTTTCTCAGCCACACCGCTTCTTTGGCAGCATCTGATGCAGCGACATACTCTGCCTCGCAAACTGAATCAGCCACTGTGTGCTGCTTGAAACTCTTCCAGCAGACAGCCCACCATTAAGGGTAAAAATAAATCCTGACACACTCTTGCTGTCATCGTGATCAGACTGAAAACTAGAGTCTATAAACCCTATAAGTCTCAAGTCTGATTCACCATAAACAAGCCACTGGTCCTTAGTATTTCTTAAATACTTTAGGATGGTTTTAACAACCTTCCAGTGATTCTCCTCTGGATCAGATTGGTATCTACTCACTACCCCTAATGAGTATGCCACATCTGATCGTGTACATGTCATGGCATACATGATAGATCCCACTGTCGAAGCATATAAAATTCTACCCATACGCTCTCTCTCTTGAGGTGTTGTCGGACAATGCCTCTTTGAGAGAGAAATTCCATGGCTATTGGTAGATAGCCTTTCTTGAAATTCTCCATGCTGAACCTCTTCAGCATAGTATCAATGTACGTGGACTGGGATAAGCCAAGCAACCTTTTAGATCTATCCCTATAGATCCTCATCCCTAGATGTAGGAAGCTTCTCCCAGATCCTTCATGGAGAATTGTGACGACAGCCAAATCTTTATTCCTGTAATGCAGGGACATCATTTTGATTAAGAGAATGTCATCCACATACAATACAAGAAATACCACTACTGGACCATTAGCCCGCTTATAAATGCAAGGCTCTTCTTCATTCTTAACGAAGCCATACGTCTTGATTGTCCTATCAAAATGTATGTTCCAACTCCGGGATGCCTGCTTAAGTCCATAAATAGACCTCTGTAGCCTGCACACCTTAGACTCTTCTGTGGATGTGAACCCTTCAGGTTGTATAATATACACCTCTTCGTCCAGCTCTCCATTTAGGAAAGCTGTTTTCACATCCATCTGCCAGATTTCATAGTCTAGATGGGCAGCTATCATAAGCATAATCCGAATGGATTTGAGCATTTCCACAGGAGAAAATATCTCATCATAGTCTATACCATAACATTGATGATATCCCTTGGCAATCAGACGGGCTTTATAAGTTTTCACCTTTCCATCTATGCCCCTCTTCCTCTTGAAGACCTACTTACATCCTATGGGTTTTACTCCTTCGGGTGGTCAACCAATGTCCACACATCGTTGACCTTCATGGACTCTCTAACCATTTCTCAGAGTCAGGTCTCTGCATTGCATCCATGTAGGTGATTGGATCCTCATCATTTTCATCAAGTTCGATAGGATCGCCATCCCGGACCAAGAAACCATAGTATCTGTCCGGTTGATGTGGTACTCTACCAGACCGCCTTAAGGGTGCATGAACAATGGGCTCCGGATCTGATCTAACCAAATTCGGTTCAGGTTCAGTAACTTGTGTCGGTTTTTCCACCTATCAAACTTCTCAAGTTCGACCTTAGAGGTAACAGTCCCTTCACCAAGGAACTTCTTTTCTAAAAAGATTGCCTTAAGGCTGACAAACACCTTTTGCTCATCAGCTAGGTAGAAATAATACCCTTTGGTCTCTTTTGGGTATCCTATGAAATAACACTTGTCAGACCTAGGTCCAAGTTTGTCTGTAATTAAATATTTAACATAAGCCGGATACCCCCAAACCCTAAGGTACGAGAGTACTGGCTTACATCCTATCCATATCTCATATGGCATTTTGGTTACAGACTTACTCGAAATCCTATTTAGAAGGTAACAAGCCGATTCGAGTGCATATCCCCATAGGGAGATAGGCAGACCAGCAAACCCCATCATGGATCGAACCATGTCCAATAAGGTCGATTCCTCCTTTCAGATACACCATTATGCTGTGGTGTTCCAGGAGGAGTCCACTGAGAGAGAATCCTATTCTCTCCAAGATATATCAGAAACTCATTGGAAAGGTATTCACCTCCTCGATCAGATCGAAGAGTTTTAATACACTTTTCAGTTTGTTTTTCTTTCTCATTTCGAAATAGTTTGAACATTTCAAACGACTCTGACTTATGCTTCATTAAGTAGACATACCCATACCTCGATAGGTCATCTGTGAAGGTTATGAAGTAGAAATATCTTCCTCTTGTACTTGAGCTCATGGTCCACATACATCAGAATGTACCAGACCCAAGAGTTCACTGGCTCGCTCACCTTTTCCAGTAAAAGGTGACTTGGTCATCTTTCTAAGAAGACAGGACTCACAGGTTGGAAGTGATTCACGATCACCAACTTCAAGAATTCCTTCTTGAGCCAACCTGTTTATCCTGTTCTTATTGATATATCCTAGCCTACAGTGCCAAAGGTAGACTTCTGACACATTATCTATTCTATGATGTTTATCGGAGAACCACATTAACATGCTGTGATAGTAAGTAAATTCTATTATTTAGTTGTCCAATAAATATTGTAACATCATTCAAAATGATATTGTAAATATTTTTTTTATTAAAAATTGATAACTGAGCCAAAAGGCCTACAAAATAATATTTAATAAAAAACTTGAACAATAGTGAGATTCGCTCAGAATTATATTACGAGAGTTGATTACAAGTTCATGATTCCTAAAGCTAGAACTGGAACTTTGCTTCCATCTCCAACGTTAGAAACCTCTCGCCTTCATCAAATCTCCTACTGACCTACAGACCCTACATTAAATTACAAATATGATAAGGGCTTCTGGTATCCAATACCCAGGCAGTAGTATCACAAATGAAAAATTGCAAGGTGTTATCATATAATTACCTTACTTCTTCTTCAGCCTGTTCGGGTCCAGGGAGGCAATGTATAGAGGACAGTTCCTCTTCCAGTGTCCCTGCTTCTTGCAAAAGAAGCACTCCGCCTGGCTCTAGTCGAGCTTGCACTTCTTGGTCTGATCTGTACTGATGTCCCAGCATGCGGCTGTACCTTCTTATTTTTCTTCTTCTTGTTCTTCTTTCCTTTCTTAAAAGGTCGACGACCAGAAGAAGACCCTCCCACAATATTCACTGACTCCTTATGGAGCTGGTGGTCCTTCTCAAAGTTCTGCAGCAACCCCAACAAGCCGTGGTAGTTTACTGCAGGCTTTCTCATCCGAAAATGAGTAAGGAAGGGGAGGTAGGACTTGGGCAAAGAATTAAGGATCGCATCCTTACCGAGCTGCTCATGCAAGGAAAAGCCCAGTTTACTTAGGCGCTCAATCATTTCGATCATGTACAGTACATGATCGGTGACTAAGGCCCCATCCCTCATCCGAGCATTAAAAATGGCACAACTAGTTTTGTGCCTTTCAATATCGTCAGGCGTGCCAAAAGAGTCGCTCAACATTTGAAGCATCTCCTGTGGTTGGGCATTCTCAAACTTGCGGCTGAACTCATCATTCATTGCCACCAGCATTATGCATCGAACGATGGTGCTGTCATTGAGCCACTTCTGGTAAGTATCTCGAACCGTCCCTCTAGCATTCGGGGCTGGCTCCTCAGGTGCCGGATCCGTTACTACATAAAGGATCCGCTCATACTCAAGGATAATTTTTAATTTTTGATACCAGCTATCAAAATTAGATCCCATGAGCTTGTCATTATCTAATAATGATCGGAGCGACAGGATAGTAGCCATTGCTGCATAAAGGAAAACCAGACCTATATTAGTACATAAATTATTAATACTAAAGACTTGGACTTTAGTCTAAAGTTTCTCTCAGTATTTTTACGAACTGATAGCCTCAACCTCCAATTCGAGGAATTACTTTAATTCTTTAGTGGGTACTAGAATCACACAGACTACACATGAGCCCAACTTTGGTTGGTCAACCCATGTGCATCTATGGATAGGTTCATAACCAGTTGTTTCTCTAAACAACTTCTAATAATTGATTTTGCCCCAGAACCTAATCAGTAGGCTTTGGCCTCCACTGAAAAGATCTGATTAGGTCCAACCATTAACATGACTTGATTTGGTGAATCGGACCAATAAATGATCAGACCCGACTTTGGCCGGCCAACCTGACCACCATCAGAAAGACTCAACCAAATTATCATACTATGAATGATAATTCCATTAGTCAATAAGCACCAAGCCTTTGGGCCTCCAGTGATTATTAAACTAATGGACTCATTATCACTCACTTAATGGGAGGCTATGACTTAGTTATCACTATAACTTAATCATTTTAGGGACCTAATAATTTTTGAAGATTTTATTAAAGGATAGAAGAGAAGAAATTAACCAGTCAATTTCAATCCTCCCACTGACTTCACCAAGTCAGATTAAAAAGGATTTAATTAAAGTCGGCATTAGGAGCACCTAAATCAGTCACACTGATTTACCTAATGACATGGGTGAGCCCTAATCACCAAGTGATCTAATCAAAACCTAACTCACCAGGTTGGCCAGGTAAGTGAGATTAGTGGTGGGGATATGTCATTAACTCGTCAGAGATCGAATCAATGCGAGTAGCTCCCACTTAAGAACCACTGGTCAAACTGCTGAACTTACCTTAGATACCAACCGATTCATTAGTTTTAATTTGATCAACTTAGTAAATAGGGTTCCACCATGTAGCCATGAATTAAGTCCATCTTGATCTAGTTGAAGATATGGACCCATTCAACTACAACTATTGGAGTTGAGTCTAGAGTGTCCTTGACCTAATCTAATACAACTTTTGATTAGATTTGACCAATTACTCTAATTTAGTCCATTTCTTTAAGCTAACCTTAGGTCTAACCCAATTATAGATCTAATTCATCTAGCCCATTGACCCACAAGTTTATGCAATTGTCTTAGGTCTTAATTCATAATTCTAGACAACTTGACAACACTTAATTCTTTTAATTAAGTTTTTGGGCTGATGGGTTAGGGTTTGGCATTTCGAAAATAATTTTTAAATTTGAAAGATTTTATTTTCTGTTCACCAAATATATTGACTCATTTCACAAATAGATCAGCACATTTCATAAATAGCAATCCTATTGCTAATTACATAACAGAAAATAACTCAATCAAAATAAATTATGAATATTCCTTTAGATCTAATCTAACATATTCATGATAAATTTTACAATGAACCTTTACAATTAAATCTTTCGCTGCTTCATCTGCATGGGATATAATTGCAGCGGTCCCCTACCACCATAGGAGAACCCCATCGAATGGGAGGAGAGGGCCTTTAAACCCTATTTTCTCTTATGACCGGACGACCAAGGCAACCAACCCAATTAGACTACTTGCTACTTGGATCAAGTATATCTAAATATACCAATTTTAAAATTTAAATTTTAAATTTCAAATTTTAAATTTTGAATTTCAAATTTCAAACAAATTTCAAATTTCAAATTTTTGAATTTCAAATTTTGAATTTTAAATTTTGAATTTCAAATTTAAAATTTCAACCAAATTTTAAATTTTAAATTTTAAATTTCAAATTTTGAATTTCAAATTTTTGAATTTTGAATTTTAAATTTCAAATTTCAAATTTTAAATTTCAAATTTCTAAATTTTGAATTTCGAACAAATTTAAAATTTAAATTTTAAATTTTGAATTTAAACTTTTAGATTACAACTTAATCTACGCATGCAAATATATATATCATATTTTAGAACCCGCTCTGATACCATTTGAAGTGAATTTTAGGTGCAGGGGTAAAATGGTAATTTTAAAACTTTTTCAAAATTATAATTTTATAGTAAAAAATATTAATTAATCTAATTAATTAATATATATTTACCCTACACTAGGATCTAAATATGATATATACATAGCAAGCATTTAAATTTGAAATTCAAATTTCTACAGTAAACAATTTACTGTTATGTGTTCAGAACATATTACTTTTGTGCGGATAGTTGATCGCCATAATTTGATCACTGTCGGAAGGGTTTGATCATCAGAATATAGTCACACAGTATGTCTGACCTCTGCAGATCATCCACACGAAGCTTTCGATCTGATCGGCTCCTTACGAAAGCTAGTTCGTGACTGAACCCTTTTGATGGCCGATGTTGATCGAACTCCTTTGATCGATGTCTGTCGACTCTTTGGATGCTTCAGATCATCAATAAAGATGGTAGAGAGGTTTATGATGCTCTCTCAAAAGTTTGGTGGGCTCACGATACTCGTAGCTCACGTTCTCACTTCCCGAACCCTAAGCCAAAACCTTAGGGTACACTCCGAAGAAACTAGCACCCACTTGTTTCTTTCTTTTCTCTCCTTTTCTTTTTTTTTCTCATGCAAGAAACATCTCTCATGCCACCCTTTTTTCTCAAATATCCCATGTGCACGCCCTCTCTTATCTATTTTTTAACACGATGCAAGACCGCATCTTTGCAGCATTTTTACCACGTGATAGGATAAAGATAAGTGGTTGCTCATTTGAATTCAAATCGAATTTGAATTCAAATGCCAACCAATTCATTCTTATCCACTCTATGTGTGAGAAGAGAGGGGCATGGGCATATTTGTGCGTGGAGACTTTACACGAGAAACTTTTCTCGTGTAGAAGAAGGGGCGCTCAAAATAAAGGGTGGGCGCAGAGATTTGTTATCCATTCAAATTCAAACATCTTTTGAATTTGAATGGCCAACCAATCTCATCCTTATCCATTCAAAATGGCACACAAAGAAGGGGCATAGGATGCCTTCTATGTGGGAGAAAATTATGAGAACTTGTTTCTTGTGAATTCAAATGGGCGCATGTGAAGTGAGGTGGCGCAGAAAGATTAGTCAAGGTGGTTTGAAATCCAATTGAACCAACCTTATTTAAAATAGGTTAGACACAATTAGACTAAATTAAAACCAACACAATTAGACTTAATTAGACTCAATAAAATCTTAATCAAATCAAGAATTGACTAAGCCCAATCCCTGATCAGATCAGGGACCAAACCACCTTGGCGATTAGGTCAACACTTAACCTAATCGGGTCAAACCCAACTGAATCCAATTCAATTGGACTTGATCCAAAAATAATTATTAATCAAATTAAGTTAATTAGTGATCAAATCACTAATTAAATCTCTCATAAATATTGATTCCAAATTCGATAGGCAATCGGGCATCAAAGTCCATCGATATGAAATCCTGATCAAAAAGTCCCAAACCAGTGGAACTCTTGACCCCGATACCCAAAATGTGTGAAACTCATAATTAGAGAATATTGATTCTCGATCATAGAGTTTTAGATACATAGAACTCAAAGTTCACAAGCATTATGACTCTTCATCAGCCATCAGATCAGATGGAACCTCTAATATGTGTGACCCCGCAGGTTCGAACCTAAGCTGATAGCACAGGAACCAATTCCTGTACTAATCAAAGTGACCATCTAGCAATGGTACCCAATATTCGGATAGGTTAAATAGTCCAATCACAATATTCAGAACCTACGTGAATATGGTTATTGTATAATTCATCCCTTTGACCCCTGTGTTTAGGATGACTCAGGGTTAAACTGTCAACCCTGATTAGATCATCCGAATCATGCTCAACTCAATCAGTCCTGTGACTCCTCACTAAGACTACCCTGGCCAAGTTTTGCTAAATTGAAATATGACTATACAGCTCCTGAACAGGAGTGGTCAATCCCATCTTGACACACGCACCGACAAGTCAAGTACTTGACTACACCTAGCATCCTTCCGTCACTGAATTAGAAATTCAGGTAGTCCAGTGCCTAAGTGCAGTGAGTTGCTTGCAAGTCACCGTGGTGGTCTTAGGTCGGAGGGACAGTTATACCCATATTCCATCGGAGCAAATCTTGACAGCAAAAAATGCTCCAGAGTTGGTCACGTTCAGTGCAGATGTACCCTTACATCTCACCTTTATGCCATACCAGTGTCTCCACACTCTTGGTTAAGAGGACAACCAACCCATATGGCACACAACGACCTATCTTGATAAACGTTGTTGTCCTTGGTACCAACGTATCATTTGGTCACGAACAGGTTTAAGGACTAAACGACAAATCTTTCTTTGTCGAGTCTAAATAGTCCTAAGGACTTCACCACAATATAGGAGTTGATTAGAAGATGAAATAATTTGTGATAAAAATATCAAAATAACTTTTATTTATTTATAATTCATATACTAATATAAGAAAGAGCACAATCATCAACAGATTGATGATTGGCTTTGGGATACTATTCCCAACAATTATTAGGTCCTTAAAATGAGCTGATTATAGTGATAACTAAATCATAGCCTCCCATTAAGGTGAATGGTAATGGGTCCACTATTTATGATTGATAATGCAGGCGCCATCCATTTGGTATTTTCTCTAAATGATGAAATTATCATTCATCATATGATGACTCTGTTGTACTATCTGATGAATGGTTGGATTGTTTGAGCCATCTTCGGCCTGATCATTCTTTAACTAAAAATATTGAGTAGGTTCATGTTAATGGTTTGACCTAATCGAGATTTTCAGTGGAGGCCCATCGCCTACTGAAATAAAATTTGAGGCTAAATTAATTACTAGAAGTTGTTTAGAAAAATAATTGATTGAGAACCTACCCATAGATGTATATGGGTTAACCAAGCCATCCTCGGGCTTATATGTAGTCTATGTGGATTTTAGTACCCACTAAAGAATTAAGGTAATTCTTCGAATTGGAGGTAGAAACTACCAATTCGTATAAAATAGTGAGAGGACCTTTAGAGTAAAGTCTAAGTCTTTAAGATTAATAAATTCATATACTGATTAGGTTTTGTATTTTTCTTGCATGTGTAGATATGGTCTCAAACTTATCACTCTGATCACTATTGGACAGTGAGAAATTAATCGGATCAAATTTTGATAACTGATATCGAAAGCTTAAGATTGTCCTGGAGCACGAGCAGATCTTATATGTGATTATGGATCCGCACCTGAGAAGCTGCTCTTAATGCCCGAGGTACGATCCGAGATACTTATTAGAAGTGGCTCAATAATCGCACCATGGTTCGTTGCATTATGCGGATCTCCATAAATGATGAGTTTAGTCAAAAATTTGAATAGGCTCGATTAGAAAAAATACTCCAAGTGTTGAGAGAATCCTTTGACACTCCCAATGAATTGAGTGGCACAAGACTAGTTATACCATTTTCAATGCTCAAATGAGGGAGGGTGCATCTGTCAACGATCATGAATTATACATGATCGAACAGATTGAGAATTGAGCAAGTTTAGCTTTTTCTTGCATGAACAACTGAGAAGGATGCGATCCTGAACTCCCTATCTAAGTCCTATCTGTGTTTCTCAGTCATTTTATAATGACGAAGTCTGTAGTCAACTACCACAATCTGTTGGGGTAGTTATAGACTTTTGAGAAGGATCACCAACTCCACAAGGAGACAGTGAATTTAATGGGAGGATCTTCTTTGGATAGTCATCGTCCCTTTAAGAAAGAAAAAAAAAAGAATAAGAAGGTGCCAGATGCTGGGAGTCAGTCCCAGAAACCTAAGTTCAAAGCTGATTAAAGTCAGGCAGAGTGCTTCTTTTACAAAAAGCAAGGTCACTGGAAGAGGAACTGTCCTCAGTATAAAGCTTCTCTTGACATGAACAGGCCAAAGAAGAAGAAGCAAATGCTTGCTGGGCAAGGTACTTATGTGATAATACCTTGTAACTTCTCTCTTTTCGATACAATGGCTTGGGTATTGGATACCGATAGCCCTATTAATATTTGCAATTCATTGCGGTAGTACAGTACATACAATTTTAAAATTTTATGCAGCAGAAATAATAGATTAAATAATTTAATCTTAATCATATATATAAGATCTAATCTTAGACTATCACATCAGAATCTTTGATATAAAAATATATATTTTAGATCTGAAAAATAAAAAATCAATCAATCTCATCAATGCTGAAATTCTAGATCTAACTATTGATCTACCATAGGAATCAAAATAAGTTAGAGATCGTTATCAAACAAATTTTGATCTTGATCTCTCCTGATCCAATGGTTGGAGAGGGTATTCCTTAGATCACTCATAACCACACAAAGTTGTCTAGTCTCTATAGAAAAATCCACGTGAAAACTGGCACAGATCAGGGGCTCGGAGATGTTAGTCTGCGAACAACTTCGACAGTTGATCTCTTCTTTCTTCTACAAGTACCTTGGACACTCCAAAGTGATAGAAGATCTAGAGAAAGAATAGAGGAGGAGGAGAAGAGGCTCTAAAAATAAAAAATCTATAAGAAAATTGATTATGGGACGTCCAAGAGAGGGATCCCCTTTTTATAGACTAGGAATTGTGATTTTTCAAGAAAGGGTGCCATGAATCAACGCCAAAACCTTCTTTCGGCATCCCAAAAATTCCAAAAAAAAATATTAGGATATGAAGAAAGAATTTAAAGTCTGACATACTAAAGGATTCTATAAGAAAAATAAGAAAAAAAAAATAGCTCTAATAATATACCATATATGAAAAATCTCTTTCCTAGTCTGCATCTTATCTCTAATTTGGATTGCATTCGAATTAGGTAAGAAATAATATTATGACTCATCAGCTATAGTTGACCACTCTTATTGGATCTTCTCTCATGACACCAAAAATCACAACCCAAATCCAATTAGATGTGGAGAAATTGGCATAGATCCAGATGTGGCGCAAAAGATAAGGATAGAGTCCTAGTCTGACTTGAACTCTTCATTTCTAATTCAATTCTAATCCAAATTAAATTTGGATTGAAATCACTAATAGAAATGAATCTAATCCAATTAAAAATTTAAATATCTCATCAAATTCTAAATTCAATTAGGAATTAGCTGAGTCCAAATCTTGATCGAATCATGATCAAATTTTTCTTGTAATCGAGTTTGATCATATCAATCCCAATCTGAGTCGAACTGAATCTAATTCAATTAGACTTGTTCCAAAGCTCTTTATTAAATTAAATTGAGTTAATTATAATCTAAGTACTAATTAATTTTTCATAAATGCTAGAGTCTCAATCTCAGTGGGACTCTGCCACAGAGTCCTAGTCCAAGTAGGACTCTTCACCAGAGTCACAATCCAATTGGACTCTTCAGCCATCAGATCTGACCAAATCTTTTAATGCGTATGACCCCATAGGTTCGAACCTAAACTGGTAACATAGGAATAACTTTCTATACCAATCGATGTAACCATCTAACAATGATGACCCGACGATCGATAGGTCGAAGTGTTGCAAAGCAACCTTCTAGAATCTACTGACGTATGGTATCATATAATTTATCCCTTTGATCCAAATGCTCAAGATGATGTAGGGTTTAACTGTCAATCCTAATTAAGTCAATCACATTATATTTTAACCTTTCAAATCCATCTATGGATTATCCTGATTAAAATTTTGCTAAAATTGAAGTACACATGCATATCTCCTACCAATTCAGAGGGGTCAATTCTATTTCGACTCACACACCGATTTAATAAGTACTTGACTACACCTAGTATCCTTCTGTCACTAAGTTAGAAACTCAGATAGTCTGATACTAAAGTACAATGAGTTGCTTATAAGTCACCGTGATGGTCTCAGATTGGAGGGACACTTATATCCATACCCTTCACAAGCTACTCTTGATAGCAGAGTGCTCGGCACATAGTCATGTTCGATGCGAATGTACTCCTACATTCCATCTGCATGCCATAATAGTGTCTCCACACTCCTTGGTTAAGAGGACAACCAACTCATATAGCACACAATGACCTACACTTAATCGCTATTATCCTAATAATAGCGTATTGTTTGGTCGCGAATATTTTTAAGAACTTAACGACAAATCTTCCTTTATCGATTAATAATAGTTCTAAAGACTTTATTACAATACAGGAGTTCAAAGATGGTCAATTTGTAATAAAAATTTTAAATAACTTTTATTAATAAAAATTATATATAATTTATAAGATGAGCACAATCGTCTAACGATTGATTTTGGGACATATTTTTCAATAACTACCACTTGGACTAAAGTTAATCGGTACAGTATCGTATATCCATCTTCAATTTATAGTCATCAAACTCCTTAATTCCAAGAGCTTTAGTAAATGGGTCAGTCAGATTCTCCCTTCTGTCAATCTTCTGAAGGTCGACGTCACCTCGATCCACAATCTCTCGGATAAGGTGATAACATCGCAGAATATATTTGGTGTGCTGATGGGATCTCGACTCCTTGGCTTGAGTAATAGCTCAATATTATCATAGTACAATAAGACAGAGCTATCAACAGAGGGTGCCACTTCGAGCTCGTCGATAAATTTTTACAACCATACAGCTTCCTTCACAGCATCAGATACCGCGATATACTCCGCTTCACAAACAGAGTCTACCACATATTCTATTTGAAACTTTTTTAGTAGATTACTCTACTATTTAGGATAAAAATATAACCTGACACTCTTACTATCGTCATGGTTTGATTGAAAACTGGAGTCGGTGAACCCCACAAGTTTCAAATCAGTTTCACCATACACAAGCCACTGGTCCTTAGTATTTCTTCAATACTTAAGAATGGTCTTTACGACCTTGCAATGATTTTCTCCTGGATCGGACTGGTATCTACTCACTACTCCTAATGAGTATGCCACATCTAGTCTCATACATATCATGGCGTACATAATAGAACCCACTGCTGAAGCATATGAACTCTACTCATACGCTCTCTCTCATAAGTTGTCGGACAATCTCCTTTTGAAAAAAAAATTTTTGGCCTATCGGAAGATAGTCTTTCTTGAAATTCTTCATACTGAATCATTTTAGCATGATATCTATGTACGTGGATTGAAAAAGTTCGAGCAGCCTCTTAGATCTATCCCTATAGATCTTCATCCCTAGGATGTAGGCTGCTTCTCCCAGATCCTTCATGGAGAATTGTGACAACAGTCAAATTTTTATTCCTTATAATGCAGGGACATCATTTTCAATTAAGAGAATGTCATCTACATACAATATAAGAAATATAATTATTGAACCATTTGTCCACTTATATATGTGGGGTTCCTCTCCGTTTCTAATAAAGCCATATGTTCTGATCACTTTATCAAAATGTATGTTCCAACTCTGAGATGCTTCAATCCATAAATAGATCTCTGAAGCTTGCACACTTTAGACTCATCTGTGGATATGAATCCTTCAGGTTGTATCATATACACCTCTTCGTTCAGCTCTCCATTTAGGAAAGTTGTCTTCACATCCATTTGCCAAACTTCATAGTCCAAGTATACTGCTATTGCAAGCATGATCCGAATGGATTTGAGCATTACCACAGGAGGAAATATCTCATCATAGTCAATACCATAATGTTGACGATAATCCTTGGCAATCAAACTGGCTTTATAGGTCTCCATCTTCCTGTCTGTACCCCTCTTCCTCTTGAAGACCCACTTACACCCTATGGGTTTAATCCCTTCAGGTGAATCAACTAATGTTCATACATCGTTGACTTTCATGGACTCCATTTCAGATCTTATGGCTTCAAGCCATTTATCAGAGTTGGACCTCTGTATCGCATCCATGTAGGTGATCGGATCCTCATCATTCTTATTGAGTTCGACAGGATCCTCATCCTGAATCAAGAAACCTAAGTATCTATTCAGCTGACGTGAAACTTTACTAGATCGCCTTAAGGATGTTTGTTCATTGGGCTTCAAGTTTGATTTCATCAAATTCGGTTCAGATTCAATCATTAGTGTCAGTTCTTCTACCTGTCAAACTTCATCAAGCTAAATTTTAGAGGCACTTATTCCTTCACTAAAGAATTTTTTTTTCAAAAAGTGTGCCTTACTGCTAACAAACACCTTTTGTTCAACAAGTAGGTAAAAGTAATATCTCCTTATTTTCTTGGGGTACCCTATGAAATTACACTTATCAGACCTAGGACTAAGCTTGTCAGTTTGTAATCGTTTATCATAAATTGGACACCTCCAAATCCTAAAGTAAGAGAGATTCGGCCTATGTCCTGACCATATCTCATATGGTGTCTTACTAACTGACTTACTCGAAATATTATTGAGCACAAGACAGGCTATTTCAAGTACATATCTTCAAAAAGAGATCGGCAGAATTGCAAACCCCATCATGGATCGAACCATATCCAACAAAGTTTGATTTCTTCTTTCTGAGATGCCATTATGCTGTGGTGTCTCCAGAGGGATCTATTGGGAGAGAATCCCATTCTCTCCTAGATATGTTAGAAATTCACTGAAAAGGTATTCACCTCTTCGGTCAGACCGAAGAGTTTTAATACTTTTTTCAGTTTATTTCTCTACTTCATTACAGAACCGTTTGAACATTTCAAATGATTCGGACTTGTATTTCATCAAGTAGATGTACCCATACCTAGATAGGTCATCTGTTAATGTAATGAAGTAGCTGTACCCTTCTGTGGCACATGTGCTCATGGGTCCACATACATCAGTATGTATCAGACCCAGTATATTACTGGCTCGTTCATCTTTTCTAGTAAAAGATGACTTGATCATCTTTTCAAACAAACAAGACTCATAGGTAAGTAACGATTCATAATCATCTTTATCAAGAATTTCTTCTTGAGCTAACCTATTCATCCTGTTCTTGTTGATATGACCTAGCCTACAATACCAAAGATAGACATCCATGGCATCATCTATTCTAGGATATTTATTTGAAATGTACATTACATTAGGCCTAGATACAACATAGATACCATTGTTCAACTGTCCACGTAAAATTGTAGCACCATCCAAAATGATATCACAAAAATTATTCATTATTGATATTTCATAATTAAAATTGGCTAAAAAGCCTACAGAAATAACATTTAAAAGAAAACTAGGACAGTAATGATGCTCATTAAGAATAATATACTGAAACTCGAATACAACTTGATGATTCTTAAAGCTAGAACTGGAACTGATCTTTCATCTCCAACACTCAAAAATCTCTCGCCTTCTCTAAATCTCCTAGTGACCTGAAGATCCTGCAATAAATTGCAAATATGAATAGGACTTTCAATATTTAATACCCAGATCATTGTTTCTATAAGAGAGAAGTTACAAGAAGTTATCACATAAGTGCCTTATCCAACAACTGATTGCTTCTTCTTCTTTGGCCTGTTCGGATCAAGAGAAGCGATATACTGAGAACAGTTTTTCTTCCAATGATCTTAATTCTTGCAAAAGAAGCACTCTGCCTGATTTTGATCAGCCTTGAATTTGAGTTTCTGGGACTGACTCCCAGCACCAGGCACCTTCTTATTCTTCTTCTTTTTCCCTTTCTTAAAGGGATGACAACTACCCGAAGATGATCCTCCCACTAGATTCACTGTCTCTTTTTGAAACTAGTGATCTTTCTCAAAAGTCTGTAGCAATCCCAACAGATCGTGGTAGTTGACTATAGGCTTCGTCATTCTGAAATGACTGAGGAACAGCAGGTAGGACTTGGATAGAGAGTTTCAGATCGCATCCTTCCTCAACTGTTTACGCAAAAGAAAGTCGAGTTTGCTCAATTTTTCAATCTACTCGATCATGTATAATACATTATCGATAACAGATGCACTCTCCCTCATATGGGCATTGAAAATGGTGCAACTAGTCTTATGCCGCTCAATGTCGTCAAGAATACCAAAGAAATCCCTCAACACTTGAAGTATTTTATCTAGCTGAGCTTCTTCAAACTTCCGACTGAACTCATCGTTAATGGAGGCCCGCATGATGCAACGAACCATGGTGCAGTCGTTGAGTGACTTCAAATAAATATCTCAGATTGCTCCTCGAGCGTTAGGAGCAGACTCCTCAGGTGTCGGATCTGTTATCACATAAAAGATCCGCTCGTGCTCTAAGACAATCTTTAACTTTCGATATCAATTATCAAAATTTAGTCCGATAAGCTTCTCACTATCCAACAGTGATCAGAGCGACAAGTTTGAGGCTATATCTGCACACGCAAAAAAAGTACAAAGCCTAATTAGTATACAAATTTATTAATTCTAAATATTTGGACTTTACTCTAAAGGTCCTCCCACTATTTTATGCGAATTGATAGCCTCTACCTCCAATTTGAGAAATTACCTTGATTTCTTAGCAGGTACTAGAATCCATATAGACTGCATATAGGTCCGAGGATAGCTCGGTCAATCCATATGCACCTATGGATAGATTCTCAAACAATTATTTCTCCAAATAACTTTTAGTATTTAATTTAGCCCCAGATTTTATTTCAGTAGGCGATGGGCCTCCACTGAAAGTTTCTGTTAGGTCAAACCATTAACATGAATCTACTTAGTGATTCTACCTAATGAATGATTAGGCTCGAAGATGGCTCGATCAACCCAACCATCATCAGATGTTCAACAGAGTCATCATATGATGAATGATAATTCCATCATTCAGAGAGGACACCAGACGGATGGCGCCTGCAATGTTAATCAGAAATAATGGACCCATTATCACTCACCTTAATGGGAGGCTATGATCTAGTTATCACCATAACCAACTCATTTAGAGAGCTAATAATTTAGAGGGTTTAATCAATTTAGAGAAGAAAGAAGAGAAGAAAAGATCAGTGAGTAGACTATAATCCTTCCACCGACTTTACCAAGTCACTGAATTAGATTAGGGTATGACTAAACTGGCACCTAGATCAATCACACTGATCAACCTTAATGGCATAGGTTAACTCGAATCACTTAGCGATCTAATCAAAATCTAGTTCATCAAATTGATCAAGTAAGTGAGATCGGTGGGAGGGTCTGTAAAGCTTACCTTAGACACCATCAAAATGGCCAAGTAAGTCGCTCTTAATTAAAAACCATCGATCAAAATGCCAAATCTATCTTAGACATCAATTAGTTAACTAGTTTTGATTTGACCAACCGAATGATTCAGGTTCAACCACTGAGCCATAATCAAGATCTATTTGGTCTAATCAAAGACATAGATTTGACCATCTACAACCATTGTACTAGAGAAACTTTGATTAATCTAATTTAATATTTGATTAGACTTAATCAATTTTTCTACATGATCAATCAATTCTTTGATTCTAACCTTAGGTCTAATCTAATTAAAGAGAAGAACCTGATTTGAGCTAACCCATACCCCATATTTTATGCAATGTCATTAGATCTAAATCATAATTCTAGATCCAATCAGCTTGATACTTAATTCTCCATTAAATTTTGCATCAACATGGTTAAGGTTTCGAAAATAATTTTTCATATAAATTTTTTACATCAAATCATAAAATTTTTTAGATTAAATCTAATTTTTTTTAATAATTTTAAATTAAAATTTTTTTATTAAATAAGATTAGATATAACTAACCATCTTTACAACTTGCATTACATACTACAACACCTAAGGTTTCAAGATCTAGGATTTTGCAAGAAAATAAGTTTTTTTCTTTTCACTTTCTTCTTCATAGGACCTCACAGTGGCACCCCTACACGCCATGAAGAGCACCCTATTGAATGGAAGAAGAGGGTCATGAAACTCTACTTGCTCCTATGATCGGATGACCTGATGATTACCCAATCCGAGTACTTTGCTACTCAGAACATCTAATCTAAATAAATAATAATCAGATCTAAAAAAAAACTAATTTAAATCTAATCTAAATCATAAATAATCAGATCTAATAATAAAAAAAATTAGATCTAAAGTCATATTAATTCATATCAAAATAACTTTGCTCTGATATCAGTTGAAGAAAAATTACGGTAGTGCAGTATATGCAATTTTAAAATTTTATGCAGTAAAAATAATAGATTAAATAATTTAATCTTAATTATATATATATAATTTAATCTTAAACTATCATATCAAAATTATTGATATAAAAAATATATATTTTAGATCTAAAAATAAAAATCACATCGATCTCCTTGATGCTGAAATTTAGATCTAACTATTAGATCTACCATAGAAATCAAAATAAATTAGAGATCGTTACCAAATAAATTTTGATCTTGATCTTCTCTAATCCCATGATTGTAGAGGGTGTTCCTCAGATCACTCACAGTCACACAAAATCATCTAGCCTCTATAAAAAAATTCATGCGAAGACTGGCACAAATCAGGGGCTCGAAGATGCTAGTCTCCAAACAAGTTTGATAGCTGATCTCTTCCTTCTTCTACAAGCACCTTGGACACTCTAAAGTGATAGAAGATCTGAAGAAAGAAGAGAAGAGGAGAAAAAGAGGCTTTGAAAATAAAAAATCCATAAGAAAATTGATTATGCGACATCCAAGAGAGGGGTCTCCTTTTTATAAACTAGGAATTGGGACTTTCCAAGAAAGGGTGCCATGAATCAATGCCAAAATCTTCTTTTGGCATCTCAAAAATTTCAAAAAAATCATTAGAACATGGATAAGAATCTAGATTCTCACATACTAAAGGATTCTTCAAGAAAAATAAAAAAAAATAATATGGCTCCAATAATATACCGTATACAAAAAATCTCTTTCCTAGTTTGCATCTTATCTCTAATTTGGATCGCATTCGAATTAGGCAAGAGATAATATTATGACTCATCAGCTATAGCTGACCACCCTTATTGGATCCTCTCTCATGATGCCAAAAATCACAATCCAAATCTAATTAAGCTTGGAGAAATTGGCATGGATCCAGATGTGGTGCAAAAGATAAGGATAGAGTTCCAATCTGACTTGGACTCTTCATTTCTAATTCAATTCTAATCCAAATCAAATTTGGATTGAAACCACTAATAGAAATGAACCAAATCTAATTAAAAATTTAAATATTTCATCAAATTTTTAACCTAATTAGAAATTAGTCGAGTCCAAATTTTGATCGAATCAGGATCAAATTTTCCTGGTAATTGTGTTTGATCATATCAATACCAATCTGAGTCAAATTGAGTCTAATTCAATTAAACTTCCTCCAAAGCTCTTTACTCAATCAAATTAAGTCAATTAGTAATCTAATTATTAATTAATTCTTCATAAATAGTAGAGTCTCAGTCCCAGTGGGACTCTGCCACAGAGTCCTAGTCCAAGTAGGACTCTTCACCAGGGTCACAATGCAATTGGACTCTTCGACCATCAGATCTGACCAAATCTTCTAATGCATGTGATCCCAGAGGTTCGAACCTAAGCCAGTAGTATAAAAATAACTTTATATACCAATCGATATAACCATCTAGCAATGATGACCCGACGATCGAATAGGTCAAAGTGTTACAAAGTAACCTTCTAGAACCTACTGACGTATGGTTACGTATAATTCATCCCTTTGACCTAAACGCTCAAGATGACGTAAGATTTAACTGTCAACCCTAATTAAGTCAACCACATTATATTTCAACCTTTCAAATCCATCTCATGGATTACCCTAGCCAAGGTTTTGCTAAATTAAAATACACTGATGCATATCTCCTATCAATTCAGAGGGATCAATTCCATCTTGACTCACACACCGACTTAATAAGTACTTGATTGTACCCAGTATCCTTCCATCACTAAGTTAGAAACTCAGATGGTCTGGTACTAAAGTATAGTGAGTTACTTATAAGTCACCATGGTGGTCTCAGATCGGAAGGACACTTATACCCATACCCTTCATAAGCTATTCTTGACAACAGAGTGCTCGGCACATGGTCATGTCCGATGTGAATGTACTCTTACATTCTATCTGTATGCCATAACAGTGTCTCTAAATTTGGTTAAGAGGACAACCAAATCATATGACATACAATGACTTACACTTGATATCGCTATCATCCTAGTAATAGTGTATCGTTTGGTCGCAAATATTTTTAAGGACTTAATGATAAATCCTCTTTTGTCGATTAATAATAGTCCTAAGAACTTTATTACACTACAGAAGTTCAAAGATGGTCAATTTATAATAAAAATATCAAATAACTTTTATTAATAAAAATTTATATACAATTTACAAGATGAGCACAATCATCTAACGAATGGTTTTGAGACACATTTTCCAATAGGATCTTCTTTGGATAGTCATCATCCCTTTAAGAAAGGAAAAAAAAGAATAAGAAGGTACCAGGTGCTAGGAGTCAGTCTCAAAAATCTAAGTTCAAGGCTGATCAAATCAGATAGAGTGCTTCTTTTACAAGAATCAAGGTCACTGGAAGAGGAACTATCCTCAGTATAAAGCTTCTCTTGACCTAAACAGGCCAAAGAAGAAGAAACAAATGATTGCTGGACAAGATACTTATGTGATAACACCTTATAACTTCTCTCTTTTTGATACAATGACCTGGGTATTGGATATCGATAGCCCTATTGGATATCGATAGCCCTATTAATATTTGCAATTTGCTATAGGGTCTTTAGGTCATTAAGAGATGTGAAGATGGTGAGAGATTCCTAAACATTGGAGATGGAATATCAGTTCCAGTTCTAGCTTTAGAAATCATCAAGCTTGCATTTGAATCTCATTACATTTTCTCAATGAGTGTCATTACTGTCCTAATTTTTTTTTCAATATTATTTCTGTAGACCTTTTGGTCAAGTTTAATTATGAAATATCAATAAAGAAAAAATTTTTGATATCATTTTGAATGGTGTTACAATATTGCATGGATAGTTGAACAATGGTATCTATATTGTATCTAGGCCTAATGTGATGTACATTTCAAATAAACATCCTAGAATAGATGATGTCACAGATGCCTACCTATGGCATTATAGACTAAGTCATATCAACAAGAATAGGATGAACAGGTTAGCTCAAGAAGAGATTCTTGATAAAGATGATTATGAATTATTACCTATTTGTGAGTCTTATTTACTTGAAAAGATGATAAGTCATCTTTTACTAAAAAAGATGAACGAGCCAGTGATGTGCTGGGTCTGATACATACTGATGTATGTGGACCCATGAACACATATGCCAGAGGAGGGTATATCTATTTTATTACATTCACAGACGATCTATCTAGGTATGGGTACATCTACTTGATGAAACATAAGTCTGAATTATTTAAAATATTTAAACGGTTTCGTAATGAAGTAGAGAAACAAACTGAAAAAAGTATTAAAACTCTTCAATCTGATCAAGAGGGTGAATACCTTTCTAGTGAATTTCTGACATATCTAGGAGAGAATGGGATTCTCTCACAATGGACCCCTCCGAGACACCATAGCATAATAGTGTCTCAAAAAAGAGGAATCAAACCTTGTTGGACGTGGTTCGGTCCGCGATGGGGTTTGCAACTCTATCGATCTTCTTTTGGGGATATGCACTTGAGACAGCCTGTCTTGTGCTCAATAATATTTTGAGCAAGTCAGTTAGTAAGACACCATATGAGATATGGTCAGGGTGTAGGTCGAACCTCTCTTACTTTAAGGTTTGGAGGTGTCCGACTTATGTTAAGTGATTACAAACTGACAAGCTCAGTACTAGGTCCGATAAATGTAATTTCATAGGATACCCAAATAAATGAGAGGATTTTACTTTTATCTGCCTGCTGAATAAAAGGTATTTATCAGTAGTAAAGCACATTTTATGGAAAAAGAATTTCTGAGTGAAGGAATAAGTGTCTCTAAAATCGAGCTGGATGAAGTTCGACAGGTAGAAGAACCAACACCAATGATTAAATCTGAACCAGATTTGATAAGATCAAATCCAGAGCCCAATACACAAATATCCTTAAGGTGATCAGATAGAGTACCGCATCAACAGGACAGATACTTAGGTTTCTTAATCTGGATGGGGATCCTGTTGAACTCGATGAGAACGATAAGGATCTGATCACCTATATGGATGCGATACAGAGATCCGACTCTGATAAATGGTTTGAAATCATGAAATTTAAAATAAGTCTATGAAGGTCAATGATGTATGGACATTGGTTGACCCACTTGAAAGCGTTAAATCTATAGGGTGTAAGTGAGTCTTCAAAAGAAAGAGGGACGTAGACGGTGTTGGAAATTGTGTTCTAAAATTAATCATGTAACGATTGAGTTCATCCTTGTATATGAATTATTGATTATTAAATAATAGTTATTCTGATATTTTTCATCACAAAGTGACATCTTTCTTGAACTCTTATACTGTGATGAAGTCCCTAGAACTATGCTAGTGTACGATAAAGAGAGGATTTATCGTATAGTTTTTAAACAAGTTCGTGACCAAATGATACGTCATTACGGATGATGACATTTATTAAGTGAAGGTCATTGTGTGCATATGGGTTGGTTATCCTCTTAACCAAAGAGTGTGGTGACACTGACATGGCATACAAGTGAGATATAAGGATACATCGTCACTGAATAAGCGACTCACCTGCTAAGCATTCTGTTGTCAAGAGGTGCTCATGAAATACATGGGTATAAATATCTTTCAGATCTGATATCACCATAGTGACTTATAAGCAACTCACTGTGCTTTGGTGCCAAACTATCTAAATTTTTAATGCAGTGATGAAAAACTACTGGGTACAATCAAGTACTTGCAAAGTCTGTGTGTGTATCAAGATGGGATTGATCCCTCTGGATTATTGGAGTTGATGTATCACTATATTTTAATTTAGTAAAGTCTTGACCAGGGTAATCCATGAGATAAATTTGAAAGGTTGAAATAAAATGTGGATGAAGGAATCTCGATTGACAGTTAACCTGAGATCATCCTAGAGCATCCAGGATCAAAAGGATGAATTATGCGATAACCATGAGTATGGATTTTAGAATATTCTTTTGCGATAATTTGACCTATCTGGATGTCAGAAACCATTGATAGATGATATCTCAATTAGTATAGGAATTGATTCCTGTGCTACCGGCTTAGTGTTTGAACCTATGGAGTCATGCACACAAGTCAAACAAAGTAGGAAGAAATTGACCTATGTTTATATGTCCAATCTGAAAGTACTTAACTTGATTGAACATATAAGCTAACTTGATTGAAAATTGAGTTATGGGTCAAACGAGATTGAAGAGTTGACTATGTCTAGTTAGCACTACACATGAGGTTCAGGTTCAATCTCGGGGATGAATAATTTCTATTTATGATCCATGAAACATATAAAAGATTGAATTTAAGTATTAATTAATTTTAAATTAGATCTGAATTAATTAGACTTAAATAGATCTAAAATCTAAGTTAGACTTGATATAAAAGTCCTAAAAAGTTTAAAATTGACAGTCTTTTGAAACTATTTCAAATCGACTTCGAATCGAACTCGAATCGGATCTGTTTTGGATGAGATATGAGTATTCCTACTTGTACTGGGAATATCCACTCATGAAGTATGACCAAAAATTAGTTTGGTGCTTATTTGCAGCATCCCAAGTGAGTGTGGGAGTGGGTGCAAAGTGGATGTCATAAGTGATGGCAATTATATCTCACATAGGAGTCCTTCTTTCATGAGTATTGGATCAATTCAAATCAGATTTGAATAAAGAGTCCTCCTCTCATTGGGTCATGAGAATCATTATAAATAGAGAGGGTCTCTACCTATGGATGAAAAAAGAGAATAGAAGAAAATAGATAGCAAACAAATCAAATTGAGAGAAGATAGAAAGAGAGAGAGATAGGCATGTGAAGAGAGAGGTCCTTCATCTTCTACATCTCTCTCTTTGTTGCCGCCTCCTCTCCTTGGGTGTGGATCCTTCTTAGACATCTCACCTACTGATGTGAGGTATCATATCATCACATCTTATCCCATGATGATTGACTTGCGAAGTTAATTGGATTGGAGTTCATCCTATTTTTCTGTAGCGTCTGACGTGCATGTGAAGTAGAGGGTCTGCATATCCAGACCTCCGTAAAGGTTTGTATTAGATAATTTGAGATTTGATCTCTGGTTCTACTATAATTCAAGTAATGATTTGATCCTTAAATAAGTAGAATATTAGAGAAAATTTTTAGATGCAACCTGGGCATTCTGGAGGAAAACTGTTTCCTTCCCTTCAACTTGTATCAGAGCAGGTCTGAAATATATGTATATAAAATAGATTTTTTTATGATTATTTATATGAGATATAATTAATATTTTTTATGTAACATTAAATCTATTTATATAAAATTTTTAATCTAATTTTAATTAGATTAGAGGTCCTAATCAATGGTTGATTGAGATTATTATAAATCTATTATAACAGAATTCTGTTGTTGCTAAATTTTTGATGAAAAATAATATGAATTAAAAATTTATTTTAAATTTATTTTAATAAAATTTTAATTTTTTATTTTTATTATGAAGTGAAGATTATTTTAGATTTAAATTGAATCTATTTTGATGGATATTTAGATCTGAATCCTATCATAATTCAGCACTGTGCGAAAATAGATTTTATCAAAAATTAATTTCTTATGCATTCATATTTGCATCTAATTATTTTTCTATTTGATATCAAATCTAAAATTGATATTTTATAATCAGTATAAGATAAGTTTTAGATTTGATATGATGTATATGATACATCAAATATAATTGGATTAGATGAAAAACATAATTGATGAGATCAAAGATATGTTCAAGACATAAAATAGTTTTATCAATAATTATATGTTGATGTAATTATATATAAAATTAGATTTTAGATCTTAATAGCCTAGTACTCAGATTGATGAGATCATCAGTCCATCCGATCATAAGAGATTGAAGAGATTAATCTCTCTTTTGCCTATTCGATGGATTCTCTTATGATATGTAGAAGTGTCGTTGTGATCCAATTTTATAAGAAAAAAATAAATATATTTTTATATATTATTTTGATCATAAATATATTTAAATTAATCTAAAGTAATTTATGATTCATTATAATAAGATAAAATTTAGATATAAAATTATTTTAGATCTGAATTACATGTTAAATATGATGTAATTGGTATTGATTTAAAAGTTGTCATGATACATGAGATGTATGAATGAAGTTTAGATTATACCTATGTATGTTTAGTTGTTAAACATATTATGAAAATTTATTTTTATGTATTGAAACATATGGTATGCTTCACTTGAAACTCTTGTAGAATAGTTCTACAAACCGAAACACACATTTCACACACTTAATTTTGAATTAAGTTTGAATGATCTAGAATTAAGAATTGAAGATCATTAAGACACCACATAATATGATGAGCAAAGGGTTAGCATGAATCAGATCCTTTTAATGGGTTAGACCTAGGGTTAGGAACACATATGGACTAAGTAGAGAAATTGATTAAGTCTAATCAAGTGTTGAATTAGATTAGATCAGTATTTTTTAAATCAATCTCAATAGTTGAAGTCTGATCAAGTCCATATTTTTGACCCTAATAAATGGACCATGATCATGGCTCCGTGGTTGAGCCCAAATCTTCTGGTGTGCCAAATCAAAACTAATTAACCAGTTGGTATCTAAGGTAAGTTTGGCAGATTTGATCAAGTGGTTTTTAATTGGGAGCTATTCACCTAGATGCGTCTATGGTGAGTTAAGGGTAAATTTCTTATGTTGATCTCACTTATCTGGCCAACATGGTAGATTATGTTTGATTAGGTCACTAGTCGATTCATACAGATCCATACCATTAAGGTGAATCGGTGTGACTGATTTAGGTGTCTTTAGACCAGCTTGTGTTTAATCCTTTATATGACTTGGTGAAGTCAGTGGAAAGATTTGCAGCTTGCAGGTCGACTTCTTCTCTTATTCTCAATTCAATAAAATCAAATCTTCTAAATTATTAGGTCCATAAAGTGATAAAATTATGAGATAACTTAGTCATTGCCTCCATTAAGGCATGTGATAATGAGTCCAATATTTCAAATAGGCATTGGAGGTGCCACACGGCTGTTGTCTATTATGTATTGAAATTGTCATTCATCATATGACCATCATGATGTACCTTCAGATCAATGCTCAGATTGGCTGAGCCACACTCAGGCCTAGACATTCGTTTGTTGGATGCACTTGATGTGTCATGTTAATGGTTGGACCTAACCAGAATTTTCAGTAGAGGTGCTGCACGCTGCTGAAGGGATGTCTGGGACAAAACTCAATACTAGAAGTTGTTTGAAGAAATAATTGGTTATGAACTTACCATGGATGCACTAGGTTAGCCAAACTATACTCGATCTGAATGCAGTCTGTGTAGATTCTAGTACCTACTAAGGAATTAATGTAATTCCTCGAGTTGGAGGTAGAGGCTATCAATTCGTAAAAAATAATGAGAGGACTTTTAGATTAAAATCTATATCTTTAAGATTAAAAAAATAATAATAATTTATATACCAATAGGCTAATATTTTTTTCTTTCAGTTATGGTCAACACACTATCCCTCTATTCGCTGTTAGACAGCGACAAGCTCATCGGACCCAACTTCGATAGCTGGTATCAAAAGTTAAAGATCGTGTTGGAGCACGAGAGAATTTTGTATGTCCTTATAGATCAGGCACCTGAAGAACCTACAGCCAATGCTCCTCGTGCTGTGAAAGACACTTATATGAAGTGGCTCAATGATCGCACGACTGTGTTGTGTGATGAGGGCAGCTATGAATGATCAACTTAGTCGTAAGTTCGAGGATGCGCGTCTGAGGAGATGATTCAAATATTGAATGAGTCCTTCGGTACCCCTAAGGATGCGGAAAGACATAAAACCTCCTACGTAATATTCAATACCCGTATGCGAGAGGAAGCTTCAGTCATCGATCATGTATTGTATATGATTAAGCATATTAAATACCTTAGCAAACTTGACTTTCCATTGCATGAACAGTTAGGCAAGAATGCTATCCTCAATTCGCTATTGAAATCCTACCTACCCTTTCTCGGTCATTATAGAATGATGAAGCCTGTAGTAAACTATCATGATTTGCTAGGGTTACTGTAGACTTTTGAAAGGATCACCAGCTCCAAAAGGAGCCAGTGAATTTAGTGGAAGGTTCATCTGCAGGACATCGATCCTCTAGGAGAGAAAAGAAAAAAAAGGTACAAAAATCTCATGCCGTCGATCCCAAGCAGAGCAAACTATCAAAAGTTGATAAGAGACAGATAGAGTACTTCTTCTGTAAGAAGCTAGATCATTGAAAAAAGAATTGTCCTGCTTATATAGCCACGCTTGACCCAAACTGGCCTAAGAATAAGAGAAAGAGGCAAGTGTTTGCTTCACAAGATATTTATATGATAACACTTTGTAATTTTTTTGTTTGTGATATTACTACCTGGGTATTGAATATCGAAAGTCCTATTAATATATACAATTCATTGTAAGGACTGCAGGTAAGTAGAAAATTTTGAGAGGGTGAGCGGTTCCTTAATGTTGGAGATAGAAGCCTTATTCTAGTTCTGATCTTGAAAACTTTGCAGTTTGTCCTCGAGTCCAGCAGTGTCATGTTAAATGATTGTCATTATTGTCCCTCTTTTATGATGAATGTCATCTCTGTAGACTTTTTGGCCAAACTTGATTATAAGTTTATAATAAAAGATGATTTTTGTGATATCATTATGAATGATACTACAATTATGCGTGGACAATTAAAACATGACATATATATAATATCACGGCCTGTTAGTATAATGTACACACCTAGTAAACGCTCCAAAATAGATAATGTCAGCGAATCTTATCTTTAGCATTATAGGTTTGGTCATGTGAACAACAATAAGATTGACAGGTTGATCAAGGAATGTATCCTTGAGATAGATGATTGTGAATCATTGCCTACCTGTGAATCTTGTCTACTTGGTAAGATGACTAAGTCACCTTTTAAAGAAAAAAGTGAAAGAGCCAGTGATGTCCTAAGTCTAATACATACTGATATATGTGGCCTATGAACATAAGTGTCAGAGGAGGATACTACTATTTCATTACATTTACAGACGACCTATCGAGGTATGGATATGTCTATCTTATGAAGCATAAGTCAGGATCATTTAAAATATTCAAATGATTCTGTGCTAAAGTAGAGAAACAAACTGAAAAGAGTATTAAGATCCTTTGGTCAGACCAAGGAGGTGAATACCTCACCATTGAGTTTCTGACATACCTAGAAGAGAATGAGATTCTCTCATAATGGATCCTTTCTGGAATGCCACAACATAATAGTGTGTCTGAGAGGAGGAATCAAACCTTGTTAGACATAATCCAATCCATGATGGACTTTTTCAGTCTGTCAATATCTTTTGGAGATATGCTCTACAGACTGCCTGCTATATTTTGAATAAGGTGCCCAGTAAGTCTGTCGATAAAATTTCATATGAGATATAGACTGGGCGTAAGTTGGTGCTCTCACATCTTAGGGTCTGGGGGTGTCCAACTTATGTCAAGCATTTAAAGATAGATAAGCTTGGATCGAAGTCCGATAGATACTTATTTGTAGGGTATCCAAAAGAAACTAAAAGATACTATTTCTATCTCGCTGCAGAACAAAAGGTGTTTTTCAGCAGTCGGACAGTCTTTTTGAAAAAGGAGTTCCTTAGTGAAGGAGCTAATGCCGGTAAAATTAAACTTAATGAAGTTCATGAGGTGAAAGGACCGACACATACAGAATTGAGTTTGGTTGGTGAATCGAATTCAGAGCCAATAAAGGCACCATTAAGGAGATCGATAGAGTACTTACATCAGCCAGATAGATACTATGATTTTTTGATCCGAGATAGTGATCCTATTGAACTTAATGAGAATGATGAGGATCCGATCACCTATATGGAGGCCATGCAAAGGGCCGACTCCAAAAAATGGCTTGAGGCCATGAAGTCTGAGATGGAGTCCATGGAGATCAATAGTGTCTGGACACTAGTTGATCTGCCCAAAGGGATAAAACCCATAGGGTGTAAATGAATTTTCAAGAGAAAAAGAGGAGCGGACAGGAAAGTAGAGACCTATAAAGCCTGTCTAGTTGCTAAGGATTACGTCAGCATTATGGTATTGACTATGATGAGATGTTCTCTCCTATGCCAATGCTCAAGTCTATCCGAATTATGCTTGCTGTCGCTGTATATTAGATTATGAGATCTGACAATGGATGTCAAAACTGCTTTTCTTAATGAAGAGCTGAAAGAACAGGTGTATATGATACAACCTGAAGGGTTCACATCTATTGATGAGTCAAAAGTGTGCAAGCTGAAAAGGTCAATTTATGGACTTAAGCAGACATCGAGGAGTTAGAACATGCATTTTGATAAAGTAATCAAAATGTATGGCTTTGTTAGGAATGGAGAAGAGCCTTGCATTACAAATGGGCTTGCGATTCTGTGGTCATTTTTCTTATGCTGTGTGTGGATAACATACTGTTACTAAGAAATGACATCCCGACTTTGCAGAGTATGAAGCTATGGTTATCATTATAGTTCTCCATGAAGGACTTAGGAGAAGCATCCTACATCCTAGGAATGAAGATCTATAGGGATAGATCTAGAAGATTGCTTGGGTTGTCCCAATCCACGTACATTGACACCTTATTGAAGTGGTTCAACATAGATAATTCTAAGAAAGGCTATCTTTTGATAAGCCATGAATTACTCTTTCCAAGAAGGATTGTCCGATAACTCTTAAGGAGAGAGAGCGCATGAGTAGAATACTATATACTTTGACAGTGAGATCTATCATGACCTATGATATGTATAAGGCCGGATGTAGCCTATTCACTAGGGTAGTGAGTAGGTACTAGTCAGATTCGGATGAGAAGCATTGAAAGATTGCAAAAGTAATTCTTAAATATTTAAAAATACTAAAGACCAATGGCTTATTTATGGAGACTCTGATCTGAAACTTGTGGGATATACTGATTCTAATTTTCAGTCAGATTGTGATGACAGCAGAAGCGTGTCAGGCTACGTATTTACCTTAAATGGAGGAGCTGTTTGTTGGAAAAGTTTTAAGCAATATACTGTGATCGATTCTATATGTGAAGTGGAATACATTGCTGCATCAGATGCTGCAAAGGAGGCAGTGTGGTTGTGAAAGTTTATTATCGAGCTGGGAGTTGTACCTTTCATCGATGGTCCTGTCCTGTTGTATTGTGATAGCTCTAGTGCCATGGCTCAGGCAAAAGAATCTAAGTCGCACCGTCGCACTAAACATATTCTGCACCGCTATCACCTAGTGTGAGAGATCATGAATCGAGATGACATCGAGCTTCAGAAGATGAACGAAAAGGAGAACCTAGCCGATCCATTCACTAAAGCTCTCGGGATCAAAGAGTTCGATGACTTTAAATGGAAGATGGGTATAAGATACTGCTCTGATTGGCTTTAGTTCAAGTGAGAGTTATTGAGAATTATATCCTAAAATCAATCATATGACGATTAAGTTCATCCTTGTATATGAATTATTCATTATTGAATAATAGTTATTCCAATATTTTTCATCACAAAGTGACATCTTCCTTGAACTCTTGTACTGTGATGAAGTCTCTAGAACTATGCTAGTGTACAATAAAGAGAGGATTTATCATATAGTTCTTAAACAAATTCGTGATCAAATGATACGTCATTACAGGATGATGACGTTTATCGAGTGAAGGTTGTTGTGTGCCATATGGGTTGGTTATCTTCTTAACCAAGGAGTGTAGTGACACTGGTATGGCATACAGATGAGATATAAAGGTACATCATCACTAAATAAATGACTCATCTGCTGAGCATTCTACTGTCAAGAGCTACTCGCAAAATACATGGGTATAAATATCCTTCAGACCTGAGATCACCATAGTGATTTGCAAGCAACTCACTGTGCTTTGATGTCGAACTATCTGGATTTTTAATATAGTGATGGAAGGCTACTGGGTACAGTCAAGTACTTGCAAAGTATGTGTGTGTATCAAGATGGGATTGACCCCTCCAGGTTATTGGAGTTGATGTATCGCTATATTTCAATTTAGTAAAGTCTTGGCCAAAGTAATCCATGAGATAGATTTGAAAGGTTGAAATACAATGTGGATGAAGCAATCTCGATTGACAGTTAACCTAAGAACTTCCTAAAGCATCCAGGATCAAAAGGATGAATTATGCGGTAACCATGAGTATGGATTCTGAAATATTTCTTTGCAATAATTTGACCTATCTAGATATCGAAAAATATTGTTAGATGGTATCTTGATTAGTGCAGGAATTGGTTCCTGTGCTACCGGCTTAGTGTTTGAACCTATAGAGTCACGTACACAAATCAGACAAAGTAGAAAAGAATTAACCTATGTTTATATGTCCAATCTGAAAGTACTTGACTTGATTGAATATATAAGCTAACTTGATTGAGAATTGAGTTATGGGTCAAATAGGATTGAAGAGTTGACTATGTCTAGTTAGCACTATACATGAGATTCAGGTTTAATCTCGGGGATGAACAATTTCTATCTATATTCCATGGAACATATAAAAGATTGGATTTAAGTACTAATTAATTTTAGATTAGATCTGAATTAATTAAACTTAAATAAGTTTAAAATTAAGTTAGACTTGGTACAAAAGTTCTAAAGAGTTTAGGATTGATAGCCTTTCAAAATTATTTTGAACCGGCTTCGAATCGGACTCGAATCGGACCTATTTTGGATGAGATATGAGTATTCCTACTTGCACTGAGAATACCCACTCATGAAGTATGATCAAAAATTAGTTTGATGCTTATTTGGGGCATCCCAAGTGGGTGTGAGAGTGGGTGCAAAGTGGATGTCATAAGTGATGACAATTATATCTCATATAGGAGTCCTTTCATAAGTATTGAATTAATTCAAATCAGATTTGAGTAAAGAGTCCTCCTCTCATTGGGTCATAAGAATCATCTATAAATAGAGAGGGTCTTTACTATAGATAAAAGAAGAGAATAGAAAAGAATAGAATAGCAAACAAATCGAATTAAGAGAAAGAGAGAGAGACAGGCGTGTAAAGAGAGAGGTCTTTCATCTTCTACATCTCTCCTTTTGTTGCCGTCTCCTCTCCTTGGGTGTTGATTCTTCTTGGGCATCCCACCTGCTAGTGTGAGGTATCAGATCATCATATCTTATCCCTCGATTGATTGAGTTGTGAAGTCAATTGGATTGGAGTTCATCCTGCTTTCCTGCGGCGTCAGACGTGCATGCAAAGTAGAGGGTCTGCATATCCAGGCCTCCACAAAGGTTTATATTAGATAATTTGAGATTTGATCCCTAGTTTCACTGTGATTCAGGTAAGACTTGATCCTTAAATAAGTAGAACATTAGAAAAAATTTTTAGATGCAACCTGGGCATTCTGGAGGAAAACTGTTTTCTTCTCTTCAGACGGGAAGGTGGAGACCTATAAAGTAGGTTTAGTTGTCAAGGGTTATCGTCAGTATTATGGTATTGACAATGATGAGATATTTTCTCCTGTGGTAATGCTCAAGTCTATTCGGATGATGCTTACAATAGCAGCATACCTGGTCTGTAAAGTTTGGCAAATGAATGTGAAGACAGCTTTTCTAAATGAAGAGCTAAATGAAGAGGTGTATATGATACAACCTGAAGGATTCACATCCATAAATGAGTCCAAGGTGTGCAAGCTTCTGAGATCCATTTATGAATTGAAGCAAGCATCTCAAAGTTAGAATATACATTTTGATAAGGTAATCAGAATGTATAACTTCATTAGGAACGGAGAGGAACCCTGCATATATAAGTGGGCTAATAGTTCCATAATTGTATTTCTTATATTATATATAGATGACATTCTCCTAATCAAAAATGATATCCCCGCATTACAAAAAATAAAAGTGTGACTGTCATCACAATTCTTCATGAAGGATCTAGGAGAAGTAGCCTACATCATAGGGATGAAGATCTATAAGAATAGATCTAAGAGATTGCTCGGGCTCTCCCAATCTACGTACATAGATACTATGCTAAAATGATTTAGCATAAAGAATTCTAAGAAAAACTATCCTTCGATAGGCTATGAAATTTTTTTCTCAAAGAAGGATTGTTCGACAACTCTTCAAGAGAGAGAGCGTATGAGTAGAGTTCTATATGCTTTGGTAATGAGTTCTATTATGTACGCCATGATATGTACGAGATCAGACGTGGCATATTCATTAAGGGTAGTAAGTAGATACTAGTCTGATCTAGGAGAGAACCATTGGAAGGTCGTAAAGACCATTCTTAAGTATTTGAGAAATACTAAGGACCAGTAGCTTGTGTATAGTGAAACTGACTTGAAACTAGTGGGGTTTACTGACTCCAACTTTCAGTCAGACCATAATGATAGCAAGAGTGTATCAGGTTATATTTTTATCCTAAATAGTAGAGTGATCTGCTGAATAGCTCCAAGCAGCACACTGTGGCTGACTCTATTTGCGAAGCAGAGTATATCGCAGCATCCGATGCTGCAAAGAAGTTGTATGATTGCGAAAGTTCATCGACGAGCTCAGAGTGGCACCCTCCATTGATAGCCCTATCTTGTTATACTGTGATAATACTGAAGCCATTGCTCAAGCCAAGGAGCTGAGGTCCCATCAGCACACCAAGCATATTCTGCATCGCTATCATCTTATCCGAGAGATCGTGGATTGAGGTGACGTCGACCTTTAAAAGATCGATGAGAAGAAAAATCTAGCCGACCTATTTACTAAATCTCTCAGAATTAAAAAGTTTGATGATAACAAATCAAAGATTGATATTCGATACTGTACCGATTGACATACGATACTGTACCGATTGGCTTTAGTGTAAGTGAGAATTGTTGAAAATTATGTCCCAAAATCAATCGTCAGTCTGTTGATAATTATGCTTATCTTATAAATTGTATATAAATTTTTATTAATAAAAATTATTTAATATTTTATTATAAATTATCCATCTTTGAACTTTTGTATTGTAATAAAGTCCTTAGGATTATAGTTAATCGATAAAGGAGGATTTATCATTTAGTCCTTAAAAATATTTACGACCAAATGATATACTATTAATAAGATGATAGCAATATCGATTATAGATCATTATGTGCCATATGAATTAGTTGTCTTCTTAACCAAAGAGTATGGAGACATTGTTATGACATGCAGATGGAATGTAGGAGTACATTCGCATCAAACTTGACCATTTGCCGAGCACTCTGCTATTAAGAGTAGCTCATGAAGGATATGGGTATAAGTGTCCTCAGACCTGAGACCACCACGATGACTTGTAAGTAACTCACTGTATGTTAGTATTGGCCATCTTAGTTTCTAACTCAGTGACAAAAAAATATTGGGTGTAAACAAGTATTTATCAAGTCGGTGTATGCGTCAAGATGGAATTAATCTCTCTGAATTAGTAGGAGATATGCATCAGTGTATTTCAATTCAGTAAAATCTTGGCCAAAAAAATCTATGAGATGGATTTGAAAGGTTAAAATACAATGTGATCGACTAAATTATGGTTGACAGTTAAATCCTAGGTCACCTTGACCATTAGGGTTAAAGAAATGAATTATACGGTAACCATATGCCAGTAGGTTCTAGAATGTTGCTTTGTGATACTTCGACCTATCCGATCGTCGATTGTTAGAATTTTATGTCAGAGCATACATGTATGTTTCAAAAAAAAAATTTCTAAACATCACAATGGAATAGAAGATTAAAATTTTTTTTAATCTATATAATGCATGCATAAAATATAAACTACTAGGATCTACTTCATATGCTGAAATTGAATATATACTGAAATTGAATATATGATCGAATCACATACCTGTTTTATAATTTTTTTCTTCAAATCTGGATCTGAAAGAGAAGAAGCTTTCTCTTAGCCATGTAAGTATCTGACCTTTACAGGTATCCACTCAAGATCAGCCTGGAATAGCCCTCTTTGAAATTGATTTTTCTTCTCTAAGAAAAATCAGCCTGCGAATCTAAACGAAGCCTGGATCGTGATCCACTCTTTGATCTTTCTTCTTCTCTTCTTCTCTTACTTTTCTTTCTTAGATTATGATGTAACCAGGGAGTAGAAACTAGCAAACAAAAAGAACACCCAAACCCCTTTGGACGTGAAGGATGAAGGACATCCAATATGGTGGATGTTGGAACTCCAAGGGAGAAGAGAGGGAGAAGAGAAAAGGGGGGCATGGGCTCTCCAAAAAAGAGCATGGGGCAACTGGTTGAAGTACCTAAAGACCTTAAGAGAGGTCCCTTTAAATAGGCATAAGATTTGAATCCTATTCAAAATCAAACAACCACTTAATACAAGTCCACTTGCATTAGGTTTCCTTATTTCTTTTGTTATTTGACTCCCTTTAGGAGATCATTAGGCGCCAACTATTGAAGCCTTTGCTGAAGGGGGGAAACCGCTTTTCCTTGTAGGATCTTCCAGATTTTATCAAATCTGGGATGGAATAATTTTAAAAAAATTTATCCTATATATTTTAGATCTAATTCTCTAGATCTAATTTTATTATCTAATATTTAAAATTTAAAATTAAATCTAAATCTATGATGAAAGAAGAAGTACCTCAAGGGTAATCTGATTACCCTGTAGATGATCTCTGCACAGCCTGAGGTTCTGATGTAGCCACACAAGCATCTAGCCTCTACTGGTATACACTTAGGTAGGATCTGAATGTCTTCTCCTCATGAATCTATACTCCAAAAATCAGATCTTTATCTGATTTGAAAGTACTTCAGAACTCCTTCTGAAGTTGGAGCAGTAGCCTGTCGAAGATGTCCTGTAGCCTTCTATTCCAGGCGTCACCACGCCTTGGATCTTTGCTAGATGGATGTCCAACTCTTTGGACATGAAAAGGGGAGAAAGGAGAGTAGGGAGATGTGGAGAAGAGGAGAGAAGGTGACAGTTATTGGATTTTGTGCATAAAATAATTTCTTCCATGAAACCCTAGGCGCAGCAGGGTTTATATAGACCCTGTATACTGCGCAGTGCCACATCATTCAACTAATCAAAAAATTTTAATAAATTTTGGAAAAATTTTGATTGATGGAGTGATGTTATCTGATCACATCAGATAAGAACCCCACCCTTTCTCCTAAGTTGGCACCAACATTGGATAAGCTCAATCAAGGTGGCGCCAAAGAGTCCATGTTTATCAGGACTCTTTGGTTCTTATCCATTTGGGGCGCCCACTTTAATCCAATTGGGCTCATGCCATAATCTGATTATGGATCTAATTCAATTGGTTTTGACATGTGGACACTCCACAAAAATCCTCCAATGAGCCCTCTTCAGTTTAAGACCCATATGTCAACTTTTGACAGATGTCCTAAAATGAAATTGGCAGGTGCTAGGAATTAGCAGGTGTTGTCTTAAATTCATCTCATGAATTAAGACAAGCCTTTTCTGAGCTAGACAATTTTATTTAGACTAAAAAAATTTCTCAAGGTTCTCTGGATGAGTCAAATCATATTTGGCTCAGTAGAGACAGAAAAGATTACACGAGGAGAAAGTTAGGCTCAATCGTGTGCTAGCACGATTTCTTGAACCTAATTGGATCTAATCCAAATCAATTGAGTTAGCCCAATTGATGACATCTAACCCTAACCCTTGTTTGTGTGACCCAGTTAGGTTCAATTTGTATGGTAATGAGACATGTCGTGATCTCATCATCGACATCATCGAAACTCCTTTCGATGGACCAGAACTCTTCTGATTCAGACAATTAGAATGATCGATCATCAATATCATTCTAATTACTTCCAAAATCCATCATGACACCTAGCAGTATGTGGTGGCAATCCATCAGAACTGAAGATGAATCTCTCGGTGAGTTACCTGTGTGATTGAGTTCCTCTATCATGAGTTCCGATTGAATTAGGGTTAAGGTGAACCGTCAAACCCAACATCAGTCATATGAGTTAATCGATCGATCCGAGTCTGATGTGAAACCTTAATGGAAAACTCTTTTCTATTATTTCATTCTGCTATGGTCATGGGCTTAAGACTCGATCTTTCAAGTATCATAGGACTACTCCTCTCATCTATCGAGATTGATAGATCCTATCTTGGTGTGACCTAGTTCCTACAATGAATATGCTACAGCCAACATACACCTCAGGATTTTGAATGGCTAGGAGATGAGTTATGATGTAGTCAAACTATAACACACTCAAGGTGAACTATCGATGCACCTCAGGTCAAAGAACTAGATACACAACTGCAACATCGAGCTAGTCATTGATGAGAAGGTAGACTTCCTTATGACTGCTTGATATGGTCACGCTCAGTACTCTCATTCTCAACGAATATCTGTACTCTCACTCTGGTGTCTCCACACCGTAGACTCAAGACACATCTACCCTAAGAAAGTGATCGTACACCAACCTTCTGGATCGATCACCATCCTCGTGATGATCCTATGGTCAGGAGTTGTTTATGAGTTAGTTATGTAAATTCATATCTTAAATTTTAACTCTTGAAAATATGAATTTACATTCTCACTAACTCAAAAGATTTATCACAGACACAATATACACAATGTGATCGAAGAATAACCCTTTTATTCATTTATAGTCAAAATTATAAATTTGCCCTTAGATCTGTACAGGAATGTGTCAGCCGATCTAGCATCTAGGGCACACATCCACAATGGTGGAAGATCTAGACTTAATATTTTTTAGAGAATTTGATTTAGGTCTCATTAAACTTGACTTGACATAGTCATAATAATTATGACTAACCTAGTAGCATGGGTTAGCTCGAATTATTAGCCACCTCTAATCAGAACTGAGTCGACATATATGGTCAGGTAAGTGAGACCGGTGGGAGGGATATGCCATTACCTCGACAAGAATGCATTCGAGTCGAGTAGCTCCCAATTAAAAATCAGTCGATCGCATCTGTCCAACTTACCTTAGACACCAAATTGTCAAACCAGAACTAATTGGGTTAGCCTACAATCCAGACTCTAACCACTGAGCCAAATTAGGTCTTAACTTGATCGAGTCACATCTAAATGTGATTCGACCTTGACCCAGACTTAATCCTATTAGGCTGGTCAATTATTAGCTTTCATGATCCCATCTAACCAACTCTTAATTCGGTTTGATCAACCGCTAGACCTAATTGAGCTATCCAAGCCTGAACCCAATTTTATGAAAATATCTTAGATCTAAAATTTAATTTTAGATCTAACTTAATTTTATAAGCTTAATTATTAATTAAGTTTGGATTCATAAACAAAGCATGTAAAATAAATATTAGAGTTTTAGGATCTAGGATTTTGCAGAAAAGTAAGTTTTGATTTCTGATTAAGGATGAACGCGTGGCACCCCGACACGTCATATGAACACCCCATTGAATGAAAGAGAGGATCTTAAAATCCTACTTTTTCTTATGATCAGACGGCCATGAGGAACACTTAATCAAAAATATAAATTTAACTAAAAACTAGTTAGATCTAGATTAACATATCACATATATAATTTAAGATCTAACTAATACATGCTTTGCATACATCTCATGTATCAAAAATTAATCTAATTAATATACTTTCAGATCTAATACATCATATGTAATATCTAAAAAATAAGATTTAAATTAAACTATTCAAAATTAAATCTATGCTAGACCAGTTACTAGAACAATTCTACAACTAGTCTAGGCATGCTGCAGATCAATTTTATAAAAAATTAAAATTTTATTTTTTATTTTTTGATCTAATTATAATACTTATAATATAAAAAAATAAAGAATAAATTAGATTTAATTCATATTTTAATCTTATTAAAATATAAAACTTAAGACCATTCATGGATTCAACTAATCCTAGTCTAATCATGCATCTCATGCATGTTAGTTCTTCTTAGATTTAATTTTAAATATTTTGATTTCAGATTCTATCATATCTAATGTGATATTTAAAATTCTTTAATATCAAATAAATTAAAATTAAAATCAGATCTAAAATAGATCTGAAATAGAGCCAACAACCTGGCTCTGATACCACTTGAAGGAGGGAAACCGCTTTTCCTCGTAGATCTTCCAGACCCTAACCTTTGTTTGTGTGATCCAGTTAGGTTCAATTCATATGGTAATGAGACATGTCGTGATCTCATCATCGACATCATCGAAACTCTTTTGATGGATCAGAACTCTTCTGATTCAACAATTAGAATGATCGATCATCAATATCATTCTAATTGCTCCCAAAATCCACTAGTGACACCTAACAGTATGTGATGGCAACCCATCAGAACTGAAGATGAATCTCTCGATGTGTTACCTATGTAATTAAGTTCCTCTATCATGAGTCTTGATGAATTAGAGTTAAGGTGAACTCGTCAAACCCAACATCAGTCATATGAGTTAATCGATCGATCCGAGTCTGATGTAAAATCTTAATGGAAAATTTTTTTCTATTATTTCACTCTACCATGGCCATGGGTTTAAGGACTCGATCTTTCAATTATCATAGGACTACTCTCTCATCTATCAAGGTTGATAGATCTCATCTTGGTGCGACCTAGTTCCTACAATGAATATGCTACAGCCAACATACATCTCAGGGTTCGAATAGCTAGGAGATCGAGTTATGGTATAGTCAAACTATAACAACTCAAGGGAACTGTCGATGCACCTCAGATCAAAGAACTAAACATACAATTGCAGCATCGAGCTAGTCATTGACGAGAAGGTAGACTTCCTTATGACTACTTGATATGGTCATGCTCGATACTCTATTCTCAATGAATACCTGTACTCTCACTCCAATATCTCTACACCGTAGACTCAAGACATATCTACCCTAAGAAAGCGATCGTACACCAACCTTCCGAATCGATCACCATCCTCGTGATGATCCTATGGTTAGGAGTGTTTATGAGTTAGTTATATAAATTCATGCCTTAAATTTTCAACTCTTGAAAATATGAATTTACATTCCTACTAACTCAAAAGATGTATCACAGATACAATGTATACAATGTGATAGAAGAATAATCCTTTTATTCATTTATAGTCAAAATTATAAATTTTGCTTAGATCTGTACAGGAATGTGTCAGCCGATCTGGCATCTAGGGCACACATCTAACATTTGCACCCACAAAAATACACCCCACTTTGACCCATGGAATACCCAAAGCTAGTCCCACACATCTTCCAATTGGTGGACATGCCCAACTTGATCAAATCAAGTGGTACCCAATCAAAACTATCAAAAAATTAATTAAGGACTTGCACCCTTAATTTATTTAATCCAAAATCTTAGACACCCAACAATTAGAGCTCAATAAATATAATTATTTAGGTTATTAGCAAGTAATTAAGTTTGAATTAATCTTATCAAATAAGAAATTCAAATGTAAAGAAAAAATTGGATCCAACCATGTGCTAGCAAGGTGATCCTGAACCCAATAAGGTTTCTCTAAACTCAATTGAGGCTTCATAAGCCCAGTTGATTATTTCAAATCTAATCTCTTTATTATGTGATCCTATAGATTCAATTCTATCTGGTAGTGAGATATACAATGATCTCTATCATATATCATTGAAACTCTTTTCAATGGGTTGGAATAATTTTACTCTAACTCATCAAGGATTGTCGATCCTGAACAATCCTAGTGAGCTCTCACAATCCATCAGTGACACCTAGCAGTATGTAGTGGCAACCCAGTGGAACCAAAAAGAATCTCAAAATGTAGTTAATATATGATTCAGTCCTCTATCATGAGTCTCGATTAGATGGAAGTCATGGATAAATTATCAAACCTCATCATCAGTCATATGATAGATTCGATCCACTTAAGTCCAATTGTAATATTTATGGAAACTTTTTTCTATCAATCAAACTGCTGTGGCCATAGACTCTTGGACTTAGCCTCTCAAATCCCATAGGACTACTCCTTTCTATCAAAGTTGATAGATTCTATCTTGATGCATATCCTACTCCTACAGTGAACCAACTATTGCCAACATCCACTACAAGGGCTCATTGAGATCATATTTATGTGTCAGTCAAACTCTAGCAATCTTACTGCGAGCAGTCATACCATCACAGATCCAAGGATCATTCACACAACTACAGCATCGAGACAATCACTAATAATTGAGTTGAAATCCAAGTGATCTCTCGTATGGTCACACTCAATACTAGTTGTTCTCTAACAACTACCGCACTCATCGCTCGATGTCTCTACACTATAGATTAGAGACTCAACTATCCTGAAGAAAGTGATCTATGCGTCAGTCTATCGAATTGATCACTGTCTTCATAATGATACTATGATCGAGAGCATCTAGAAATTAAATACATGTCTATAATTCTCAACACTTTGAGAATATGTATCGAAATGTTAATTCCATGGATGATTCAAGAACACATCATATTTAAATGAGAAATAAACTTATCCTTTTATTGATCAAATCAATATATTAAGTATAAAATTATATCCTAACTTTATTACAATGTGTCAGTCATATTGGCTTTTAGGATATACATCTAACACGGATCATCATTGCTAGATAGTTACATCGATTGGTATAGAAAGTTATTTCTATGATACCGACTTAAGTTTGAACCTATGGGGTTACACACATTAGAAGATTTGATCAGATCTAATGACTGAAGAGTCCAATTGGATTGTGACTCTGGTGAGGAGTCTTACTAGGATTGGAACTCTGGAGGAGAGTCCCACTGGATGAAACTTCATTATTTATAAAGAATTAATTAGTAATTAGATTACTAATTGACTCAATTTTATTGAGTAAATAGCTTTAGATCAAGTCTAATTAAATTAGATTCAGTTCGACTTAAATTGAATTTGATATGATAAATCCTGATTACTAGAAAAATTTGATCTTGATTCGATCAGAGTTTAAAATTAGCTAATTCCTAATTGGATTAGAAATTTATTAAAATATTTAGATTTTTAATTAGATTAGGTTCATTTCTATTAGTGAGTTCAATTCAAATTTGATTTGGATTAGAATCAGATTAGAAATGAAGAGTCCAAGTCGACTAGGACTCTATCCTTATCTCCTTGCGCCACATTTGGACCCATGCCCACATCTCCATGCCAAATAGGATTTGGATTGATCTTTTTGGCATCAAAGTAGTAGACCCAATAAGGGTAGGTGGCAATGATTGATAACTCATAATCTTATCTCTTGCCTAATTCAAATGTGATCTGAATTAGAGATAAGATGAAAACAAAGAAAGAATTTTTCATACAAGGAAGGTTGTTGGTGTCTTAATAATTTTGTTTCTATTTTTCTTGGAGAGATCTTGAGTGTGTGAGATGCTAGAATCCTTCTCCACACCAAAGAGCTTTTTTTGAAATTTTTTGAGATACCAAAAGTGGTTTTGGCATGGACTCTTGGTGCCCTCCCTTGGATGAAAATCCTAATTCTTTGCCTATAAAAAGGGGTCCCCTCTTCTTGGCGTTATACATCAATTCCCTTACTGATTTTTATTTTTTCAAAGCTCCTCTACTCCTCTCTTTCTCCTCCAAATTTTTTCATTCTTTGGAGTATCCAAGGTGCTTAAAGAAAAAGGAAGAGATCAGCTATCAAAGTTGCTTGCAGGCTAGCACCTCCAAGCTCCTGATTTGCGCTAGTCTTCACGTGGATTTTTTTGTAGAGGCCAGACAACTTCGTGTGGCTGTGAGTGATTCGAGAAATATCTTCTCCAAGCATTGGACTAGAGGAGATCAAGATTTAATTGGTTAGGTAAATGTTTCTAATCTGTCTTGGTCATATTGATAGATCTAATAGTTAGATCTAAGATTTTTGCATTGATGAGATTGATATATATTTTTGTTTTTTGATCTAAAGTGCATATTTTTCATATCATAGATTATTACATGATAATCTAGATTAGATCTTATGTATGTGATTAAGATTAAATTATTTAATTTTTTCTTTCTGCAACACAAAATTTTTAAAATTGCATGCATAGCACTACCACATATTTCCTTCATCTTCTTCTCCAAGAGAATCTTAGCCTTAGAACTTAAATCAACTCCTTGATCTAGACTGTGGGATCAACTCTTTATTCTGTAGCCTTCTTCTTTTTCTCTTCGTTCTTCACTGTAGATGGATAGCACCTCTACTATTGGCATGTGAAAATATGGGATGCCCAACCCTTGGGTGTGGAAGAGAAGAGAGGGAGGAGGGGAGGCATGGAGAAGGGAGAGAGAGAGGTTTGTTTATCATAAAAATTCTATCACTTAGAAACCCTAGAGATATTTTCCTTATATAGGCACCACCCTGACTCATAAGAGGAATCTAATTATCTTAAAAAGGTAGATTCTTATCTATAACCTATAGGTCTCAGGATCGAAATCTGGCTCTGATACCACTATTAGAATATCGGGTAGGCAGCATGTGTATATTTCAAAAATTTTTTGAATGCAGCAGAAAAATAATGGGTTAAACCTTTTAACCCTATATGCATGAGATCAAATCTAATCTTACCTAAGCTTGAGAAAAAATAAATATATAATCTGAAATTTTAAAAACAAGTATGAGATCATATCTCGATACCTTAGTGTGGGTAGATATTCACCGCTATCGATGATCATGGATTAGTAGATGCTCGAGCTACACACGTGTCTGACCTTTATAGATATCCACCAGGATCAATCTTGAACTGATCTTCTCATAGTAAATTCTTCTTCTCCAAGAAGAATCTTAGCCTTAGAACTTAGATCAACTCTTTGATCTAGACTACGGGATCAACTCCTTGATTTGTAGCCTTATTCTTTTTCTCCTCGTTCTTCACTGTAGATGGACGGCACCTCTACTATTGGCATGTGAAAATATGGGACACCCAACCCTTGGGTGTGGAAGAAAAGAGAGGGAGGGGAGGCATGGAGATGGGAGAGAGCGAGGTTTGTTTCTCACAAAAATTCTATCACTTAGAAACCCTAAAGACATTCTCCTTATATAGGCACTACCCTGACTCATAATAGGAATCCAATTATCATAAAAAGATAGATTCTTATCCATAATCCATAGGTCCTAGGATCAAAATCTGGCTCTGATACCACTGTTAGAATACCAGGTAGGCAGCATGTGTATATTTCAAAACTCTTTTGAATATAGCGAAAAAATAAATGGGTTAAACCCTTTAACCCTACATGTATGAGATCAAATATAATCCTATCAAAGATTAGGAGAAAATAAACATATAATCTAAAATTTTAAAAATAAGTATGAGATAACATCTTGATACCTTAGCACGGGTAGATATTCACTGCTACCGATGATCATGGATTCGTAGATGCTCGAGCCGCATACGTGTCCGACATCTATAGGTATCCATCGAGATCAATCTCAAACTGATCTCCTCATAGTAGATTCTTCTTCTCTAAGAAGAATCTTGGCCTTAGAACTGAGATCAACTCCTTGATCTAGACTGCGAAATCAACTCCTTGATCTATAGCCTTCTTCTTCTTCTCTTCGTTCTTCACAGTAGATGGACAACACCTCTACTATTGACATGTGGAAATATGGGATGCCCAATCTTTTGGCATGGAAGAGAAAAGAGGGAGGAGAGGAGGCATGGAGAAGGGAGAGAGAGATCTTTTGTTTTCATAAAATTCTATCACATAGAAATCCTAGAGATATTCTCTTTATATAGACACTATCCTGACTCATAATAGGAATCTAATTATCTTAAAAAAGTACATCCTTATCTCATAAGAATCTTCTATCTTTTTAATTTAATTTATTCTCAATAAAATTAAATATAATTAGAAAATAATCAGCCCCTTAAGGTAGGTACAAGAGGTGCCCATGGAATATAAGTTAGGTAGTTATTGGCGCCCCATATTAGGGTTTTGATCAAGAGAGGGGGCGTGGCCCCTCTCTCTCTCTCCTCCACACCATGCCACATAAGAGGGGTGGGCTCCTCTTGCAATATCTTAGAATTTGGTGCCCCATTTCCTGCTAAAATTGAAAGAAGGTACCACCCATTCTTTTTTTTATTCCACACACCACTTAGAGATAATTTGGAGATAATAAAGAGATAATGTTAGGATAATTTAACCAACTAATTGATTTAATCAAATCTTTTTGGGCTCATAATTAAAAGCCCAATTAAACTCAAATGGATTTAGGTTAGATTTCAGGCTATGGACTTAATCAAATCGAAGTTCCGAGAAGAATTAGGTTTAACCATTTGCGAGCATGGTTCTCATAAATCTAATAAGTTTTTAATAAATCCTAACCCAATTAGAACTTCATAAGCTCAATTGACAAATTCGAGATTGTTGGGTATAAAATACCCTCAGCCGAAGTTCTCAGCAAGAGGACAACTCCGCCCGGACTCCTACGGGAGCCGGGCTCCATCACCGACATCGACTACAGAACAACTCCGCCCGAACTCCTACGGGAGCCGGGCTCCGTCGCCGACATCGACTACAGAATAACTCCGCCCGAACTCCTACGGGAGTCGGGCTCCGTCGCCGACATCGACTACAGAACAACTCCCCCCAGACTCCTACGGGAGCCGGACTCCATCGCCAACTTCAACTACCGGTAAGCTTCGTCTGGATCCCACGGGAGCCAGACTCCGCACCTGACTTTGATTGCAGAACAATTCCGTCCGGACTCCTACGGGAGCCGAGCTCCGTTCCGACATCGACTACAGAAAACTCCCCCCGGACTCCTATGGGAGCCGGACTCCGTCGCCAACTTCAACTACCGGTAAGCTTCGTCCGGACTCCCACGGGAGCCAGACTCCGCACCTGACTTTGATTGCAAACAACTCCGCCCGAACTCCTATGGGAGCCGGGCTCCGTCGCCGACATCGACTATAGAACAACTCCGCCCGAACTCCTACGGAGCGGGCTCCGTCGCCGACATCGACTACAGAACAACTCCCCCCGGACTCCTACGGGAGCCGTACTCCGTCGCCAACTTCAACTACCGATAAGCTTCGTCCGGACTCCCACGGGAGCCAGACTCCGCACCTGACTTTGATTGCAGAACAACTCCGCCGGACTCCTACGGGAGCCGGGCTCCGTCGCCGACATCGACTACAGAACAACTCCCCACGGACTCCTACGGGAGCCGGACTCCGTCGCCAACTTCAACTACCGGTAAGCTTCATCCGGACTCCCACGGGAGCCAACTCCATACCTGACTTTGATTGCAGAACAACTCCGTTCGGACTCCTACGGGAGCCGGGCTCCGTCGCCGACATCGACTACAGAACAACTCCACCCGGACTCCTACGGGAGTCGGGCTCCGTCGCCGACATCGACTACAGAACAACTCCCCCGGACTCCTACGCGAGCCGGACTCCGTCGCCAACTTCAACTACCGGTAAGCTTCGTCCGAACTCCCACAGAGCCAGACTCCGACCTGACATTGATTGCAGAACAACTCCGCCCGAACTCCTACGGGAGCCGGGCTCCGTCGCCGACATCGACTACAGAATAACTCCGCCCGGACTCCTACAGGAGCCGGGCTCCATCGCGACATCGACTACAGAACAACTCCCCCCGACTCCTATGGGAGCCGGACTCCGTCGCCAACTTCAACTATCGGTAAGCTTCGTCGGACTCCCACGGGAGCCAGACTCCGCACCTGACTTTAATTGCAGAAGGACTCCGCCCGGACTCCTATGGGAGCCGGGCTCCGTCGTCGACATCGACTACATAACAACTTCGCCCGAACTCCTACGGGAGTCGGGCTCTATCGCCGACATCGACTACAGAACAACTCCGCCCGGACTCCTACGGGAGCCGGGCTCCGTCACCGACATCGACTACAGAACAACTCCCCCGGACTCCTACGGGAGCCGGGCTCCGTCGCCGACATCGACTACAGGACAACCCCCCCGGACTCCCACGGGAACTGGGCTCCGTCGCCAACTTCGACTGTCAGTAAGATCGGTCCGGACTCCTACGAGAGCCGGACTTCGCACCTGACCTTAATTGCAGGGGACTCCGCCCGGACTCCTACGGGAGCCGGGCTCCGCTCGTGACTTCAACCTCAAGGGGACTCCGTCCGGACTCTCATGGGAGCTGGGCTCCGTCGCCAACTTCGACTGTCGGTAATATCAGTCCGGACTCCTACGGGAGCCGGACTTCGCACCTGACTTTAATTACAGGGGACTCCGCCCGGACTCCTACGGGAACCGGGCTCCACTCGCGACTTCAACCTCAACGGGACTCCGCCCGGACTCTCACGGGAGCCGGGCTCCGTCGCCTACTTCGACTACCGGTAAGATCAGTCCGGACTCCTACGGGAGCCGGACTTCACACCTGACTTTAATTGCAGGGGACTCCGCCCGAACTCCTACGGGAGCCGGGCTCCGCTCGCGACTTCAACCTCAAGGGGGACTCCGCTCGACTCTCACGGAAGCCGGGCTCCGTCGCCAACTTTGACTGTCGGTAAGATCAGTCCGGACTCCTACGGGAGCCGGACTTCGCACCTGACTTTAATTGCAGGGGACTCCGCCCGGACTCCTACGAGAGCCGGGCTCCGCCCGCGACTTCAGCACCAAGAGGACTCCGCCCGGACTCCCACGGGAGCCGAACTCCGCCCATGACTCCAACCTCAAGGGGAACTCGCCCGGACCCCCATGGGAACCGGGCTCCGTCATCAGCTCCGACCGCTGCGAACTCCAATCGACGGATCTGCACTCCCAAGCAGGCCACGATAACGGTCACAGCACTGCTCCACTTCCTATGATGGATCCCGCGCAGCTCCATCACTCCCTGACAGGCCGCAGTAATGGTCATAGTACTGCTCCACTTCCTATGACGGATCTCACGCAGCTCCACTACTCCCTGGCAGGCCACGGTAACGGCCAGATCCTGCTCCATTCCTACGATGGATGCAGCGCGATTCTCCCATCCGCTGGCAAGTCGCGACAACAGACGCCGCTCCACTCCCTCAGCAGACTCCACGTGCGCGCTGGAGTGAGGGCCACGGGTCTACTCCACTACTCCTCGCAGCAAATTCCTCCTGACAGTGGGCAGCCCACTACGAGATGGTTATGAACGTCACTATCAGTCTGTTGAGCCCACCGCCTATATAAGGGGGACCTCAGATACGTTATTCTATAAGCTCTCATTCTTTTACCTCAAAACTCTACTAAATTCTCCGTTCGAGCACTCCATTCTTGTTGAGGCAGAGAACTGACTTGAGCGTCGGAGGGTTTTGCCGGAGCAACCCCACCTCCGTTTAGACTTCCTTTGCAGGTCCCGACGGCGACCGCGAATCCCTCGACTCCAGCTTCTCCAGTGCAAGCGAATTTTTGCACCAACAGGATTGGCGCTAGAGGAAGGGGCGTGTGTCTTCGCAGTACCCTTGTTCTTAAAGGAGCACTCAACGGAGCTGTCTCCGACCATCTCCTCCGGCACCTACTCCTTGCTTCCCCCACAGGATCCTTGCTTGATGCCTCCCCGCAAGGCATCCACGCGACGATCCACGGCCTCCGCGGCCAGATCTCAGGCTCCGGCCTCCCCTCCTATTTTTCAACCTCCTCCTCCTCCTCCGACGGCGACGGTCGGCGCAGAGCAGTTTGACCTGCTGGCGCAGCAGGTCAAAGGCCTCACAGAAGCTGTGCAGGCTATGCAGCAGCAGCAGCCACAGGCATCAGCATGCCTGGAAAGGGTGTCCCGGAACACCAGGATCCTGCGACAGGGCGCGCCACCTGGGCCAGCCGCCCCATCCTTCCTGGGAAAGCAAACCGAGGGTGGAGAGCCCTCAATCGGACCACGACTCCACCCCTGGAAGATCCCTACCCCCATTCTGCCAGAGGACCCTTGAGACTCGAAGTCGGGAGGACTTCTGGATCGGAGGCTCCAGGAGATGAACCGGCAGATCGAAGAACTCCGTCATGCTCCCCCCGCTTATGGTGAGGATATTTGTACTAACCCTCCCTTCTCTCAAATGATCATGCAGGAATCGATCCCGCCAAACTTCAAGCTCCCCCAGTTCGAAAGCTACGACGGGACTTCGGACCTGGTTGATCATCTGGAGGCCTTCCGGACAATGATGCTGCTTCACGGGCTCCCGACGCTATTCTATGTCGGGCCTTCCCATCCACCTTGAAGGGAGCGGCGAGGAATTGGTACTCAGCTTTGAAATCGGGTACCATCTTTTCCTTCGATCAAATGAGCCACCAATTTGTGGCCCATTTTGTCAGCAGCCGGCCCCCCGGTGTAGGAACCAGATCTAGGGTTTCAGGGTTAGATCTTGAAAAAGAGGGTTAGATCTTGAAACTTTTTCAAGATCATACAGCGGAAGACTAAAATAAATCAAAATTTATTTTTTAAGATCAAAAAATTCCTAGATCTAAGATCCTATTACATGATTATTACATGCATTAAATCAGAAATTAAAATATATAAATATAGCATGAACTACATGTTGATCATATCAATATGTTTCTATACTACATCTAATGTATGTATTAAACAATAGATCAGATCTATTACCTTGCAAGTTAGACATTCTAACCTTGTTGATCTGGGCTTGAGGATAATGTTGCAAGCCGCACACACGTCCGGCCTCTAGGAGTCGTCCACACGAGCCCATGAATCTCGATCAGAAGTCCTGCTTCAGGAAATCAGCACAGTATGCTAGTACTGCGCTGATCCTTCTTTGATGGTTGATCAGGTGCCTCCTTCTTCTTGATTTGGACTCTTCCAAAGATGGAAAGTAGAAGGAGGAGTTTCAGATCTGAGACACTCTCAGGAAACTCAAGATGGAGGGAGGAAAGATATGAAAACAAAAACCCAAGAAGAAGACCCTCTTCTTCTTCACTTTTTCTCTCTAGACACCCAAACTTGCATCTTTTATATCTCTACGACCCAAGGTATTTCTCTTGATTTTTGGATGGCACAAAGGTCTCTCAAATTTCTAATTTTTTATAAAATTTATGAAAAACTCATCTTATATAGAGAGATATGATAGAGTCTTGTCTAGGTCAAACACCTAGTCAAGGCTTATCCAAACATGGCAAGTTAAGGGACGTCCAACTCTTGAGCACCTCCTTCATATTTTCATGCATGGATACCAGAAAAGGGTGCATAATGTATACCCTAAAAGTTACGAAAATTCAAAAAAAAATTGGATAAATTGGTGCAAAATTGAAAGAGTTTTGGATTTCTAAAACTCTATCTCATAGAATTCGAAATCCAAACTTATTCCTTTTAGATTTGATCCAAACCACCTTCCATGTAAGAAAGAAGAGAGGAGACCTTTTGTGAACGTGGGAGAGATCTGAGAAAGGGCTTTTGTCGCACAAAATAAGTGGAGATTGGCGTTGAATAAGAGAGAGGGCGTGGAGAAGGCTTATGTGGCGCAAGGTGGAATCCTAGTCTTACTAGGATTCTGTCTTATGACTTGTTTTAATTTGGTTTCCCAAACCAAATCAAATCAAAATTAGATCAACCTAATTAAAATAGGTCTTAACCCAATTAAAACCTAATTTAATCAGATTAAATTAGATTTAAATCTGATTTAATTTTTTAATCAAATTAGAAATTAGATTGACCCAAGTCCTAGTTGAACTAGGACTAGTTTTTCCTTGCACTTGGCTTATCCAATAAACCAATTGGACTTGATCCAATCAAGCCCAAAATAAATCTAATTAAATCATATTTAATTAGACTTAATCTCAGCCCATTAGCTTAATCAAATTAAGCCAATCAGCAATCGAATTGCTAATAGTTCCTCCTGCAACACTTGCACTGGGTTAAATGTCAATCGTATTGATCATTTAACCCTAGAACGATTCTTAATCGTTGATCAACCATCTGATCGGATCATGAACTCTAATGTGTGTGACCTCATAGGTCCGAACCTAAGCCGGTAGCATAGGAATAAATTTTTATACCAATCGAAGTGACCATCTAGCAATGGTACCCGACGACCAGATAGGTCGAATGTGTAGAACAACATCCTTAGAACCCATGCGGATATAGTTTTCATATAATTCATCCCCTTGACCAAAATGATCATAGGACACCTCAGAGCTCAACTGTCAACTCTGATCAGGTTGTCCACATTGTATTTCAAAATATCAAATCCATCTGATGGATTACCCTAGCCATGGTTTTGCTAAATTGAAATACAGCGACTCATTCTTCTCCAACTCTTGGAGTGGTCAATCCCATCTCGATCACACTCTGACTTCGCAAGTACTTGACTGTGCCCAGAAGCCTTTCGTCCTTGAATTAGAAATTCAGTTAGTCTAGTACCAAAGCACAGTGAGTTGCTTGCAAGTCACTGAGGGATCTCAGGTCTAAGGGACACTTATACCTATATCCATCAGAGATATTCTCGACAGTAGAATACTCTGGAGTTGGTCACGTTCAATGATGATGTACCCTTACATCTCACCTGTATGCCATACCAGTGTCTCCACACTCTTTGGTTAAGAGGACAACCAAACCATATGGCCTACAGCGACCTATGCTCGATAGAAGCTGTCGTCCTTATTAACAGCCTATCATTTGGTCGTGAACAGTTTTAAGGACTAATCGATAAATTCTCTCTTTATCGAACCTAAATAGTCCTAAGGACTTTATCATAACAACGGAGTTCATTAGAAGATGAAAGCTTATGATAAGATGCCAAATATATTTTATTTATTAACAAATCAATTACAATACTTGCTTGCTCAACCGTCAACAGCTTGACGATTGGCTTTTTGGGACATATTTCCCAACACCGGAAGGGTTCGGAGTCCCTCATCAATATCAAATAGAGGGAAGGAGAGTCCATTCGGCCTACATCAACCATTTCAACGTCGCGGCGCTAGAGGTCCGGAACTTGGACCAATCAGTTGCAATGGCCGCCCTGAAGGGTGGCCTTCAGAAGAATGACCTTTTGTTCTCCCTGGAGAAGAAGTACCCCAGAGATTTTGCTGATTTGCTGGCTGGGCTGAAGGATACGTCCGAGCGGAAGAAGCCTTCAAAATGAAGGATGAAGAGACAGCAAGGGAGCGACAGGCGGGAGACTCAGGTAAGCTCGCAATCGAAAAAAGGCCAAGAGAAGCCCGACCGTGTTCTCGATCCCCTCCTGGGCACAAGCATGCCCATACTCCACCCCGGGTGCGCAGGCAAAGAAGTCCGGATCGCGGGTCCGACGGGGTTCCCCATCGGGAGATTCCCAACTACGCCCCCCTCAACGCCTGAAGGCCCAGGTACTGATGGAGGTCAGGGAGCAGCTCCCTAGGCCAGAGAGGATGCGCACAAACCTGGGAAGCGCAACCCCAACAAGTTCTGTCTCTACCACCGCGACCACGGCATGACACAGAGGAATGCATCCAGCTCCGGGACAGATCGAGGAGCTCATTCGACGAGGTCGACTCGACAGGTTTATCCGACGCAGGCCTGAGGGTAGAGGAGATCGGCCAAGGGCCCTTCCGCAGCCTGAACCACCAAGAGGGGAGGAGCAATCGGGACCGGCCTCCCATCGGGACCATCGACTCCATCACCGGAGGGCCTCAAGGAGGAGCAGACCTCCCACAACCGTGAAACTCGAAGAATCTGTAAATGTATCACTCACTATTTCACCTTGAATCTAAATTTCTTTCTACTTAACGTACTCTTCCCATTGGGCATGATTTATCACGACTGGACATGACCCCTCCAAACACCTGAAATGAAGGTATGTTGGGAATGGGGGGAGAACCCCATCCTAACATACCTGAAATGAAAGTCGACTATCTCAAGATCGGATGGGGGGAGAGGCCTTACAGCCCCTAACGTGCCCCCACAGCCATGTCAGGAACAGGAGGAGGACCTCGTCCTGACATGAGCAAAGTCAAAGGCCCGTTCTTTTAGACCGGATGGGGGGAGAGGCCTTACAGGCCCTAAGTGCCCCCCAGCCATGTAGGAACAGGAGGAGGACCTCGTCCTACAGGAGCAAAGTCAAAGGCCCGATTCTTTTAGACCGGATGGGGGGAGAGGCCTTACAGTGCCCTAACGTGCCCCCACAGCCATGTCAGAACAGAGGAGGACCTCGTCCTGACATGAGCAAAGTCAAAGGCCCGATTCTTTTAGACCGGATGGGGGAGAGGCCTTACAGCGCCCTAACGTGCCCCCACAGCCATGTCAGGAATAGGAGGAGGACCTCGTCCTGACATGAGCAAAGTCAAAGGCCCGGTTCTTTTAGACCGGATGGGGGGAGAGGCCTTACAGTGCCCTAACGTGCCCCCACAGCCATGTCAGGAACAGGAGGAGGACCTCATCCTGACATGAGCAAAGTCAAAGGCCCGGTTCTTTTAGACCGGATGGGGGAGAGGCCTTACAGCACCCTAACGTGCCCCCACAGCCATATCAGGAATAGGAGGAGGACCTCATCCTGACATGAGCAAAGTCAAAGGCCCAGTTCTTTTAGATCGGATGGGGGAGAGGCCTTACAGCACCCTAACGTGCCCCCACAGCCATGCCAGGAACAGGAGGAGGACCTCGTCCTGACATGAGCAAAGTCAAAAGCCCGGCTCTTTTAGACCGGATAGGGGGAGAGGCCTTACAGCCCCTAACGCGCCCCCACGGCCATGTCGGGAGCAGGAGAAAACCCCCCCTGACTTGAGCAAGGTCGAAGGCCCAGACTCCTACGAGAGCCAGCTCTGTCTGTGACTTCTGCAGCAAGGGAGACCCCGCCCGGACTCCTACGGGAGCCGGGCTCCGTCCGTGACTTCTGCAGCAAGGGAGACCCGCCCGGACTCCTACGGGAGCCGGGCTCCATCCGTGACTCATGCAGCAAGGAAGGCTCTGCCCACCTTGGCAACGGCCCTTACGTGCCCCCACGAGAAAGGGGGAAGAACCTCATCCTGATGGTGACGAAATGCGGTCGCCCGACGAGATCGGATGAAGGGAAAAAGCCCCTCAGCGGCACCTCCGCGCTCCTATGCAACCCCGTAAGAAGTGAGGGTAAGGCCTTACTCTGAGAAGAGGAGGAAAATTAAAAAGGAAGGGTGACGAGCTACGACGGAAACAGATGAAGGACGGACTACCCCAGAGACCTAAAGAACTTCATCCCAACAAAGATAGGGAGCTCCTACCAAACACTCCCGGCCTCTAAGAAGACTCCCTACGCAGGTCGAGAAGACAGCGACGTCTCGAAGTAAGACGGAGTCCAAACTGCCAAGCTCGGGCTTGCAGCCATGTACGACGAGGAAGCAGGCTAACGCATCGACGATCGAGCGCCTACCAACGTCGTTGGCATCAAACAAGTCGAACGACAAGAAAAGTTCGGCGGACGACAATTTGAGACAATGCATGGACGAGGTAACACAAAAACCCTTTTCATTCCATTTCAAAATACACACTACAAAGCCCGGAAGGCCAAGGAAAGAAAGCAAAACGACAAAAGCGGGATAAAACAACAAAAAGGGAAGTATACACATGAAAAGATGGAAGGACGAAGGAGCTCTAAGGAGGCTCTGCTCCCTCCGACCTAGAGTTATCTGCTCCACCCCTCATCCAGGACTGCCTTAGATTCTCAATTTCTTCTTCTAGCTCTTCCCTTTTCTGCAGCGCATCTGGAGCGCCCGACGAAGTCGCTGGCTCTCGCCTCTGCCTCTCGATGCCTCTTCCTCAAGACCTCGGATTCCGCCTCTGCATCCACATGGCCCGCTGCTCGTATGCCAGTTGAATCTTCAGTTTTGCAGCTCGGCTGTCTTATCCCCAAGGGTGACAGAAATCCCTTCAACGGTTCCTCTTAGGGACTGGAGTTCATCAAATCCGGGTGGAGGTAAGCTGAGCCCTGCTGGCCAGCTGCCTCTGGAGATGGGCGACTTCGTCGGTCGCCGCCTGAGTCTCCCCTTATATTCCTCCACTTGCTGCGCCAGCTGGCCCGATGCACGTCATGGCTCACCTCGGCATCCTGAAGCTGCCGCTGAAGGTCGGAGACCTTCTTCGACCACTCCTGGTCGCCGTCGACTCGAGCCAAGAGCCGGGATGAACTTCCTTCCAGCTGGCCGATCTTCCCCTTCGCGGCTGACAGTTCCACCTTGAGGGCACTAATCCTGGCGGCCTGAGCCCAAATTCGATCACTGGCGCTCTTCTTCATTCCTCAAGCTCCTTCGCGAAATCCGCCTTCCTCCGGCTATACTCCATGATCCCTTCACGTGGAGATTTGAAAGTGGGTGGCCTCCGCGGCGGCTTCAAATGACCTTTCCTCAATCTGCGGAGCTCGCTTTCCATCTTCTTTGACTTCTTTGTCAAGTGAAGGACTTCCTTCTTCAGCCGCTGGATCGTCGACTTCAGCGGGACCCCCAGGGGCAGGGGAAGTGCTTCTGCAGGACACTGCCATCGGAAGGCAAGGGCGTCAAAGCACGACTCATCGCAGGAGGAAAAACAAAGAGAAGAAGGGGAAGGAGGAGAAGCCATCCGCGACAAGAATTCAGCTTTATTGATTGGATGATTCTTGAAGACAAAAAAGAAAAGAAAAATTGCGATGAAATAAAAATACAAGGTCGGAGGTCTCAGACCTCGAGGGCGGGGTTGGAGAACTCGGCGTCCCCGGCAATGGAGCTGCAACAGCAGTAGCGGCTGGCGAGGGACCGGCCTCGTCTTTGGACTCCTCGCCTAGGAAGCTGAGGTCGAGCTCCGAAAATTTTCTGGCCACCTTCTCTTGGCAGAGCTCAAACCCCTTGATGAACGCCTTTTGGCCGAATTGGACATTCAGGTCCCTCATCTCGTGGAGGCCTTGAACTCCTCCACCGCAAGAGCCCTGGCCTCCGAGACCAGGACTGGAGTCTGCTCAATCAAATTGGCAACCTCGGCCTCCGTCTTTCTCGCCGATTCCTCCAAGGTCTGCCTCTCCTCCTCCGGGCTTGTTTCTCTCTTTCCAGGGCCTCTTGGAGGGCGGCTACTTCGGCCGTCTTTGCTTGGAGGTGAGCAACCTCGGCCCGACAGCACTCCTCCACCTGGAGGATGTCCCTCCTCGCACGGCTCACGCCTTGATATTGGCGAGGAGCTGGTGCCCAATCTGCAAGGGCGACTGGGGGATCAGAACAAAGGCCGAATAGCCAGATGAATAAAATTTGCTTACCTCAAGGAAGGACCCCAAAGAGTCCCAGGCCCCTGCTCAGGATCGGCGCGGTCGATCCTCTCGACGACCTCGGGCAAAATACAGCCGTCGATCAACCGCCTGATCAAATCCCTGTCATTGAAGGGATTCTCCGGCCCCTCCTCGGAGCATAGGGACTCGTCGGCGGTAGTTCGGCGGCTACTCACCCTACGGGCCACTGATTTCTTCCTCTTCCCCCTCTCGGCCACGGGCGCCTCTGTGGAGCGGACCCCCGAAGCAGGGGCCCCATCGGCGGACTCCTCGAGGAGGCCCGGGGGCCGTTGCCTCGGCATCCGAGGGAATGTCAATTGCTGGGGCCGCCTGGGCGGGTGCGGCCAAGCTCGACTCCTCCGCCCTGGCCCTCTTCACCGATCCGGAGGTCGCGACGCCCTTTCTCTTGTGGGCCCTGAGGCCCTGGCAAGCATCCGCGCTGCTTCGGCGTCTATTCCTTAAAAAAAAAAAAAAGAGAAGAAAGAAGGGGGAAAAAAAGAAAGAAGAAAAGAAGCAAACCAATCAATCAAGATCAAAGATCGAAAAAAAAAAAGAAGAATGAAAGAAACAGAGGGGAAAAAGAGAGAGAAGGAAGAAGAGGTAAAAAGAGAAAGAAAAAGAAGAAAGGCATGAAAAGAGAAGATAAAGGAAAAGATGAATACTCGCAGGATCCTGGGGGCTCAGGCCGATATTGAAAAGAAATTGCTCCCTCAGAAGATTGGGAAGGGAAGGAGCGGAATAGGCAAGAAGCTTCGGGCAGCCTGGAGGTCATCCTCCCCCAGACTAGGGGCCCGGCGAACAGAATCCTCAGAGAGCCCCAGAGGGGCAGGCCCAGCCTCAGGGTCGGGCAGTGGACGAAGAGGTATTTTTCTTCCAATTTGGATTGAAGAAGGGGCACCTTTCAGCAACCCCTTCTTGCCAACTGGGGGAGAAGTACCACCAGTCCTTCGCCGAAGGATGGCGCTTGAAAGTATAGAAGTGCCTAAACAGGGAGAGGGAGGTTGGACCTCGACTACGTGGCAAAGAGAGAGAAATCCTATCAAAAATCTTAAAGAATTCGGGGCCACAGAAGCCAAGGAGATTCTAAGAAGCGGAAGAGGGCGACAACAAAGGATGGAAGTGGAAGCCGAAGCCCGCATGAATGCCTCCTGGTACAGGCAAAAATGATCGGGTGGAGGAGTGCTAGCCCGGTCAGAAGGGCTAGGCAACTCCAGGTCGTACTCCGGAGGAACCCATACTGAACCCTTATCAGAAGGAGTTTCTCCGGAGTCAGAGAACATGGAATGGTGCCCGGCGCAAAAATCGGGCGGAGCCCAGTCCCAGACGCAGGTTCGTTACAGAGCAAGGGACCTGGGGGTTCGAGGCGGAAGAACTCCCGAAACTGCAAGGAGTGAAAGAGTCGGACGACATTTCGAGTGACTTCGAATGAGGGCTCTAAAGATCCCGATGAAGACGGACAGGATGAGGGGCAAGGGGTCACAGGAAACTGACTGGGGGAACACCAAAAATAATGGCCAAAAAAGAGGTCCCTAAGCAGGGGGAAGAAAGATGAAGGTGCTGGAACTAACCTAGATCGCTCTGAGGGACCAGAGGGACGAAGATAGGGATGATTTGGAAGGCGCCTGCGGCTCGAGAAGATATCAACTGAATCAGGGCTCTAGAAGGGAAGGCAGACACTATTAAAATTCTGAAGCAGGGTAAGGGCCCCAAAAGCGGGAGCGCGGGTTTAAATAGACCCTGGGATCCAGTGCTATGATGATCGCGAATCCCCCCAGGCCAGCCCGCGCTCGACACGTGCCCCACTCACCATGGCAGGCGGCTGAAAGCGGCTGACGGTTGGCAGGACTATTATTGCACCATACCTGGGCCAGTGTACCTATGGGAATGTCGAAGAGTCCCTTCGTATCGCCCCGATTTGAAAAGACTCCAGCACGCGCACATTTAATGCCAAAATATCTGGAGGCGATCGTGCGCAGGATTCGAGGGGATAACTTCAGCTGCGCCAGTCTCTCTGTACTTCCTTCATTCGAAATTCAAACTCAAAAGTAGGGGGACTGGTGTTGGGTATAAAATACCCTCAGCCGAAGTTCTCAGCAAGAGGAAACTCCGCCCAGACTCCTACGGGAGTCGGGCTCCGTCGCCGACATCGACTACAGAACAACTCCACCCGAACTCCTACGGGAGCCGGGCTCCGTCGTCGACATCGACTACAGAACAACTCCGCCCGAACTCCTACGGGAGCCGGGCTCCGTCACCGACATCGACTACAGAACAACTCCCCCCGGACTCCTACGGGAGTCGGACTCCGTCGCCAACTTCAACTACCGGTAAGCTTCGTCCGGACTCCCACGGGAGCCAGACTCCGAACCTGACTTTGATTGCAGAACAACTCCGCCCGGACTCCTAGGGAGCCGGGCTCCGTCGCCGACATCGACTACAGAACAACTCCCCCCGGACTCCTACGGGAGCCGGACTCCGTCGCCAACTTCAACTACCGGTAAGCTTCATCCGGACTCCACGGGAGCCAGACTCCGCACCTGACTTTGATTGCAGAACAACTCCGCCCGGACTCCTACGGGAGCCAGGCTCCGTCGCCGACATCGACTACAGAACAACTCCACCAGACTCCTACGGGAGCCGGGCTCCGTCGCCGACATCGACTATAGAACAACTTCCCCCGGACTCCTAAGGAGCCAGACTCCGTCGCCAACTTCAACTACCGGTAAGCTTCGTCCGGACTCCCACGGGAGCGACTCCGCACCTGACTTTGATTGCAGAACAACTCCGCCCAACTCCTACGGGAGTCGGGCTCCGTCGCCGACATCGACTACCGAACAACTCCCCCCGGACTCCTACGGGAGCCGGACTCCATCGCCAACTTCAACTACCAGTAAGCTTCGTCCGGACTCCCACGGAGCCGAACTCCGCACCTGACTTTGATTGCAGAACAACTCCCCGACTCCTACGGGAGCCGGGCTCCTCACCGAATCGACTACAGAACAACTCCCCTGGACTCCTACGGAGCCGGGCTCCATCGCCGACATCGACTACAGAACAACTCCCCCGGACTCCTACGGGAGCCGGACTCCGTCGCCAACTTCAACTACCGGTAAGCTTCGCCGGACTCCCACGGGAGCCGGACTCCGCACCTGACTTTGATTGCAGACAACTCCGCCCGGACTCCTACGGGAGTCGGGCTCTGTCGCCGACATCGACTACAGAAAACTCCGCCCGGACTCCTACGGGAGCCGGCTCCGTCGCCACATCGACTACAGAACAACTCCCCGGACTCCTACGGGAGCCGGACTCCGTCCAACTTAACTACCGGTAAGCTTCGTCCGGACTCCCGGGAGCCGGACTCCGCACTGACTTTGATTACAGAAGGACTCCGCCCGGACTCCTACGGGAGCCGGGCTCCGTCGCCGACATCGACTACAGAACAACTCCGTCCGAACTCCTACGGGAGCGGGCTCGTCACCGACATCGACTACAGAACAACTCCGCCCGGACTCCTACGAGAGCCGGGCTCCGTCGCCGACATCGGCTACAGAACAACTCTGCCTGGACTCCTACGGGAGCCGGGCTCCGTCGCGACATCGACTACAGGACAACTCCCCCGGACTCCCACGGGAACCGGGCTCCGTCGCCAACTTCGACTGTCGGTAAGATCGTCCGGACTCCTACGGTGCCGGACTTCGCACCTGACCTTAATTGCAGGGACTCCGCCCGGACTCCTACGGGAGCCGGCTCCGCTCGCGACTTCAACTTCAAGGGGGACTCCGCCCGGACTCTCACGGGAGCCGGGCTCCGTCGCCAACTTCGACTGCCGGTAAGATCGGTCCGGGACTCCTATGGGAGCTGGACTTCGCATCTGACTTTAATTGCAGGGACTCCGCCTGGACTCCTACGGGGCCGGGCCGCTCGCAACTCAACCTCAAGGGGGACTCCGTCCGGACTCTCATGGGAGCCGGGCTCCGTCACCAACTTCGACTGCCGGTAAGATCAGTCCGGACTCCTACGGGAGCCGAACTTCGCACCTGACTTAATTGCAG